>NC_042622.1:271648410-271934779 GCF_901001135.1 Rhinatrema bivittatum
GGGAGCATATAGATGTTGAAAAGGGTGGAAGATAAAGAGGAGCCTTGGGGGATACCATGGTTGAGACTGATGGGGTCCGATTCATGATTACCTAGGGTGACAGTGTAGTGTCTGTTTTGTAGGTAAGATTGTAGTCAAGTAGGGCAGTTCCAGTGATGCCGATATTTTTGAGGAGGTTGATTAAGATGTCATGATTTATAGATATATATATATATATATAGAGAGAGAGAGAGAGGAAGGGAGCCCTGATATCATCAGCGTGCGCCACGGGCCCTTTGAATTGTAGGAAGTCGGGGGCACGTGTGCCTAAGGCAATCCAGCATCGGTGTCGCTCTCCCATCCATTGGATAGGCCTCTCAGACAGGGCGGTCAGCTAAGCAGCATTTGTGGGCCTGCTCCAGCATCAGAAGTGGCTGCTAAGGACAGATGGCCGATGTAAGAGCAGCAGCAATCTGTGGGTTGGACCCATGGACCACCGAACCCAACACGCCACTCTCACACCTCTTACATAACCCTCTCATTCCCCTGTCTCTCACTTGTTCTTCAGCTCTTATGCCTCATATTTTAACTATTCCCTAATATTCCCAGTTCTAATCTCTGTATTCACCCCCTTTCCCAGGTCTCATCTGTTTTTCTACTCTCATGCCCTCAACAGCCCCTTGCTTCTTGCTAATCCCCTCCATCCCCTTTGTTCTGTCTCTTATCCACCCAGCCTCCCATGACCCCTCTTATTTCCTCATCTGACACATCTCTCACCTACATCACAGACCTTACATTTCTACTGCCTCTCACCCCTCCTCAGCCCCCTTTCCTCTGCCTCTTACTCCCACCCTTAAGCTCCCCTTCTCTTACAGTCATCTCATTTATGTAGCCCCACCTCAAACCCTTCAGTCATACTCCTATCTAAATGCCAAGTCTCCACTGTCCCCAATCAATTTGCAAGTTCCTGCTCTCTCCCTCTCCGAGTTTATACTTTCCTGCATCTCTCCCTCATCCCTATCAAGTCTGTACTCTCCTCTGATCAGTCGAGCCCTCACTAGGCATCATAATGGATAATACTTTGAAATCGTTGGCTCAGTGTGCTCGGCAGTCAAAAAAGCAAACAATGTTAGGCATTATTAGGAAGGAAATGGTGAATAAAACAGAAAATGTCATATGCCTCTATCGCTCCATGGTAAGACCGCACCTTGAATACTGTGTACAATTCTGGTCGACACATCTCAAAAAAGATATAGTTGTGATGGAGAAGGTACAGAGAAGGGCAACCAAAATGATAAAGGAGATGGAACTGCTCCCCTATGAGGAAAGACTGAAGAGGTTAGGGCTGTTCAGCTTGGAGAAGAGACGGCTGAGGGGGGATATGATAGAGATCTTTAAGATCATGAGAGGTCTTGAACGAGTAGATGTGACTCGGTTATTTACACTTTCGAATAATAGAAGGACTAGGGGGCATGAAGTTAGCAAGTAGCACATTTAAGACTAAGAGAAAATTATTTTTCACTCAACGCACACTAAAGCTCTGGAATTTGTTGCCAGAGGATGTGGTTAGTGCAGTTAGTGTAGCTGGGTTCAAAAAAGGATTGGATAAGTTCTTGAAGGAAAAGTCCATTACCTGCTATTAAGTTCACTTAGAGAATAGCCACTGCCATTAGCAATGGTTACATGGAATAGACTTAGTTTTTGGGTACTTGCCAGGTTCTTATGGCCTGGATTGGCCACTGTTGGAATCAGGATGCTGGGCTTGATGGACCCTTGGTCTGACCCAGCATGGCATTTTCTTATGTTCTAAGAACCAAGAGTAACAGATAAGTATGTGAGAAAAAAAATGTGCAAAGCTTGCTGGGCAGACTGGATGGGCCGTTTGGTCTTCTTCTGCCGTCATTTCTCTGTTTCACACAAGAACGGATAAAACTCTGCGCTTTGCTGCGCGCCCATTATTGCGCCGGACTCTAAATTGGTACCCGAGGCCGCCCAAGCTCAGCACGGGCATCGCAAGGCGCTCCCCATCAGCTCTGCGAGGGCCACTTTTTCAATTTAGCAGATTGCCAGACGCCTATTTCTCACAGCCTGATCGATTCCCTCACCTAGAAACAGCCTTTAATCAGGCAATTAAATAACAGACACGTTCAATAATAAAATACATTAAATAAATATATATATTATACTTTCAAAACCCAAGCGCCAGTCTCTGGTTTCCGCCTCCTCCGCTCCAGCCCGCAGGATCTCTGGCTCAGCCGCTCGTTTGGTTCTCCGCACCTCTCGTTTTAGGACGTTTTAACTTTCATCGCAATTAAAAAAAAAAAAGTTTAAAATCGGAAGTTATTCCTTGCAACGTTTAATGCACGAGAGTCAGGAGAGGAAAGAAAGAGACGACGACGACGAGGAGGAGGCCTCGCTCGCAGCCTCTCGGGGAAGCCGCCCCTCCCCCTCCCCCTCCCCCCGGCGCCATTTTGTGCGGCCGCCCGCGAGAGCAAATGAGAGGCCGCGGGCAGTGGCGGGGAATTTAAAACAAGGAATTAATTAATGATATAAAGACACCTCACGGAGGAGGAAGGGAAGGGAAGGGCAGCCGGCGTTTCCCTGCTCTCGCCACGGTGTAGGCTCGGAGGAGTCTCCGCGCCGTGGGGAAGGAAAAACCGCCGCGGGTGAGCGTTGAGGTGAAGAAGGGGCTGAGCTCCGGGACCGGCTCTCAGTGACAGCCCCCACCGGCCGAGGCTTGTGCGGTTCCCTATCCTGCAAAAAACAAAAGGGAGAGTGACGGTTATTTAACTTTTTGCGTTTAAAAACAGATCTCGTGTTGTGCCTCTCTGGTGTGAGTGGGTAACCGGCGCCGCCGCCGCCGCCGGGCCTCCCCTTTCCCTGACAGAATCCACGACGTCGCCCAGGTCAGTAACTTTACTTTTTATTGTATTTAGCCCTGCAAACCCGCTTATCTTGTGTTTTTTAATTTTTATTTTATAAACCAAATCTTTTTTTTTTTTTCCTGGTATGAGAACGCAAACGTTTTTAAAAACAATGCGGCTCATACTTCAAATGTCTCATTTAAAAGGCTACTTGCTTTTAAAAATGCCTTTTATGTTAAGTAGTATAAATCCCCCTTTTTTTTGTTTAATGTTTTTCCTGAAGACTTAAAAATAAACGCTTTAATGGGTTACAAAATGTTACATTTTTAGCAGGTATATGCGCAGATATAACCATGCCTGGCTATTTCTTACACACGTTTCAATAATAATAATAATAATAATCTCTTTCGATGTTTATATTTATATATATTTTAGTGATCCACCCTTTCTTACGTGCCCTTCTATAGTGCAAAGTGTGGTAATAGTTACAACACTGTGCCCTGACACGGGATTGTGCTTCGCCTAGTCTTCATTGGGGAGGGATGGGTGAAAGAGGATTCATTTAAAGTACATACAGCTCTAGTGGCTTTGAAATGCACACATTTAGGTACAGGGTAATGGGCCTGGCAATACATTAAGAACATAAGAAAATGCCATACTGGGTCAGACCAAGGGTCCATCAAGCCCAGCATCCTGTTTCCAACAGTGGCCAATCCAGGTCATAAGAACCTGGCAAGTACCCAAAAACTAAGTCTATCCCATGTAACCATTACTAATGGCAGTGGCTATTCTCTAAGTGAACTTAATAGCAGGTAATGGACTTCTCCTCCAAGAACTTATCCAATCCTTTTTTAAACCCAGCTATACTAACTGCACTAACCACATCCTCTGGCAACAAATTCCAGAGCTTAATTGTGCGTTGAGTAAAAAAGAACTTTCTCTGATTAGTTTTAAATGTGCCCCATGCTAACTTCATGGAGTGCCCCCTAGTCTTTCTACTATCCGAAAGAGTAAATAACCGATTCACATCTACCCGTTCTAGACCTCTCATGATCTTAAACACCTCTATCATATCCCCCCTCAGCCGTCTCTTCTCCAAGCTGAAAAGTCCTAACCTCTTTAGTCTTTCCTCATAGGGGAGCTGTTCCACTCCCCTTTATCATTTTGGTAGCCCTTCTCTGAACCTTCTCCATTCAGCCGTACACTGCCACCGAGAACCTGTTCAGCTCACGGTCTCCTTAGCTCTGTAACTGAGAAGGAGGGGGAACTTGTCATGTGCTGATGTCACAGTAGGATGGCGTCACTGACCTTTATTAGAGATGATTGCTAAGAGTATAAATCTCTCACTACCCAGGGTTGATAACACATTTTGGGGTGCAAGACAGTGTGAGGAGGAGAATCAGGTGAGATGAATGAAAGGACGTCTGTGGGTTACTGTACATAATGTGAAGTTTGCATGGAACATTTAAGTATTTCATACCTCCAACTTTTTTTTTATCTCAGCCTGTTAGTATCTTTTTTTTTCTTCTTTAGTAGAAAAATATTTTGGATAATTCAAGGGTGGCATTTTACATGAAGAGGAGAGTGACAATATGTAGTTTACTACAATACTAATGTATTCAAAAAGTTAATACCATGGACAGGAACAGCTGTTAGTTGGCAACAAGTGCCTGCAAGCATGAAATATTTAAATTATTAGATTTCTGTTAGGGTACTGAATTGAAGGATATGATAAGGTTTGCTGGTATGGATTTTGCGTGCTGGTCACAGCTATTATATTTTGTAGTTTTGTTGTTCATCTGTTTGTAGTTGGGGTGGGTAACATCAATACATATGATCAGTGGATAGAGCAGGATACAAAATTTTATTTAAATAAAAACCCAAAACAAAACATGCTCTCAATAGTTCTGTTGACATGGAAAATTTAATATGACAACCAGAAAACGTTTGGAGCAGGCAGCTACTGTAGTCTGATAGTACTTCACAGGAGAGTGAAAATAGAAGTAGGTTGATTTTTTTATTTTAATTTTTTTTTTTTTTTTTTTAATTTGAGTCCTCATGCCAAATGTGTGCAGTTTAAAATTTATAACTGAAGCTCAGGATCACAAACATATTTGTGATGCATGTTTCCTAGGGTATCAGTTTAAAAGAGTACATTATTAAATTACTTCAGATTTGAAGTGTGAATACATGTGTAACCGTCTCTTTTTAGTCAGTAAGGAGGTCCAGACAACTGATCCGTAAAGATAGACTTTTATTGCCAGCAAGATGCAGCTAAGACAACGGCTTAGTACAACTGCATGCCACGCCCCCTTCGGAGCAAACCTTTATACACTTTACAGTTCTTATCTTTCACACATGCGTTCTGGTTTTGCTGAACAAACATTTTACAAACTGCTGAACAAGCAATAGCTAGTGTGGTTTCTAGTAGGTGTAGCTTATGATCAGACTATTGTTTCGTCATTTAATTGACGGGTTAGACATTTGCGACGGCGTTCGTATTAATACAATACAAAATATGAGTCCAAAATGGAGTCACGTTCACTAAACGTTAGTGCGTAAGTACGTCATTACGTATTAGGTTCAGTTTGCGTTGCAAATGTTAGTAAATCAAGATGGCTGTGCGTTTCACTGCAGCATGATGAGACGAGAGGCGTCACAGCTGTGCAGTCTTCAGGGGTTCATGGAATCGAACTCCTTCATTCCCCCCTTTGATACTTCAACGGCGACGGAAAGTGGAAGTATCACTTGTAGCTGTTAAGTAACTGAAAAGAGAAGCAAGAATTAATACTAATAACTTTCAAGGTGGACCCTAAGATGCTGCTAGGTCGTTGGTTTCTTCACGGGTTTGAGACGGATGGGCCCTAATGGCGTCAACCCCCTTTGTAGCCCGACTTACCCTAGCAACAAAAGTGGTCCTATCGTTGAATTAGGTGGGATTAGAGTTTAGTATCAAAATAATCGTTATCAGAATCAAAAGAGATATCATCAGAGTCAGATGCGTCAGAATCAGGGAATGAGGAAATCGACACATACTTATTGATCATCATAACATGAGCTGCAGCCCTGCGATCAGCAATGGTTTCAATCATGGATCGTAGATTTCTGAAAATAAGAGGTAAACAAATAGGGAACAGAATGCAAGTTAGAATAAAAAACAGAAGAGGAAAGAGAATGTCCTTCAATCCGGGGATTGAAGTAAGCCAATTTGGTAGTGAGGAAGTCCAATCAAGGATACCGGTCCAAGTCTGCACAGGGACATGAGCTAATCGGATCATTCGATCAGTAATCTCTTCGATAACTTTGCTCTTATCATCGATCTGTAAACAACAATTGGAGAGATTAAATTTGCCACAGACACCACCTTCCTGTGCTAGGAGGTAGTCCAAGGCTAAACGATTTTGGTAGACAGCTGTAATTATTCTGGTGTTTTGTTTGGCAAGGATATTGAGGGCCATTGCAGAATCGTTAGTCAGAAGTTCTAGTACTGCTTGTAGGCGAATGATGCGATTTAACATGTATATTGGGGTTCTATATCCATAGGAGCCATCTTCAGCCCATGTGGCAGGGCCGTAGTATTGTACAATTCGTTCAGGAGGCCACTCCTGATCTTTCCAATCACCAATAGAAACTTTAGGACTTCTGCGACGCTTGTTTGGCTTCATAGGGCTGTAGACAGGTACTCCTAATGTTTCACCCGCTGTGATTGGTAAGAGAAAGAAACTTGGTCGTATGGTGGCCAGGAAACAGGTGCCATACCAGTTGAGTGGTAGCAATTCATATGCCCGGCGGCCACAAACGAAGTAGTAGCCGTCTGGTGCAGCGAAGAGGGTAGTTGGCACCCCAGCAGCAGTCCACGTTTTGTTGAGGATTTTGTCAGTCCACATGGTAGTGGGCATTGTCAAATTCTCAGTTTGCCACCAGGTTTGTTTGGTTAGGTTAGCAGTAAGCACCCCAGTACATGGGGAATTACCAACAGAGGTAGTATATACTCGAGAATGTTGTCGAGATATGCAATGTCTGCCAATGACATCCGTCTGGAGAGCCCATTCATATGGGTGTGGTTTCCGTTTGTAAGTTATAGTCGTGTTCAATTGATTGAGATCGGTTTGGAAGACCTCTTTGGCTTCCCATGGCCATTGTTCTCCGGTGTGCGTTCCTCCGCAGACAAAACAATTTTTAACTTCAAGAGAGAGAGCTATATTCTCAGCCAGATTGACAAACATATTTTTTGCGCGATTGGAGAATGCATGTTGTTTCAATTCTTCTGATGCGTGGGATATTTCATCAAAGAAGGACTGATAGCCCACAACAGTAGTCTGATGAATGATTGGTCGAGGTTTGTCTCGACGCTGGGTAATTGTTATATAAGTCATGGGGTCTTTCCCAGTTCCATCAATTCCAAAGCCCCAAGTGTCTTGCCAGGGATATCCTTCACCCCGTATGGGCCATTGTATGGACATGGTATTACCAGCTACTGCGGTTAACCTGCCAATTCCATGGCAGCCATGATACCCTCCTCCTGTATAGTCACATACCAGAGCCCATCCTGATAAAATTAAGTCTCCTTGACATGGTAGCCAATGAGATGGGTTGGCCACCCGATTGTAAGGGCAAAGGTACTTGTGGTTGTGAGCATAGGACTTTTTCCAGGCCTTAGATCCGCAATGGAGGGCGTTAGGGTGTTTTCCAATGGCTTCACAGGCGTCGAAGTTTATGGTAGCAGTAGATTCTCCTCCGATAAGGACTTTGGTCGAGTTGATGTAGTATAGGATGCCTTTTCCTTCCGGAACAATGGTTGAGGTATAGCTCTTTGGTAATCCAGCAGTCAGGGTAATGTTATAGTACTTGGGAGTTGTAGGTGTATGACAAATGACTTTGTCATTTTGCAGGCAACGGTGAAAAGACTGGTATCCTTGAGTAGTATTCAATGAGCACGCAGGCTGAGTTGCACATGAGCTGGGTGGCTGGGATTGGTGTATAATGGTAGAGACAATCTGGAACCCATCTGGAGTAGTGGTACGGATTAACTTGACACATTCAGTGCAGTTCTTGCTTAGAGGTAGAACGAGAGATGTAGCTCTAGAACAGGAAATTAGTAGAATAACTTGTAGTAGTCTGTTTTTCATGGCTGGAAGTTGAGGGTAAACACTTTGGATTTGAGTTGGAAGTAGTTCAGTAGATTAATTCTGAAAGGAAGAAAAAAATGTATATGTTAGTACTCTTTAGCAAAGTACTATAATCATCTAATCTGGACTATCTTGTTGCCTGTTTTGAGTGAACTTTAATTTGTGGTCTCCAATCCTGGAGACTTGCCAACTGGAGGCAGCAGGTTTTAAACGAGTCCAGTGAATCCAGGAAGGACATCCAGAGACCTTTACAGCAGTAGGAGTGGTGAGTAGTACTGTGTATGGACCCTTCCAACGTGGTTTAAGGAAATCGGATTCATCCCAGTCCTTCATCCATACAGAATTTCCAACTTGGAATGGATGAACTGGGGTTAACAGAACTAATGGCTCAACGTCACATGTATAGTCCTGAATCGCAATGACTGTTATATAGTCCTTTGAGCTGATTACTGAGTGATAACTCCCCTTGTATCTGCAGTGATTCAGGAAAAGAAGGGAGAGGTGGAGGTCTTGCATACATCATCTCATACGGTGTTAGCCCAGATCGTTTTGGACTACATCTGATATGTAGCAAGGCTAAGGGTAGGATGTCTGGCCATTTGGTCTTTGTTTCTTGACATAGTTTAGCTATCTGATTTTTCAAAGTTCTGTTAGCTCGTTCAACAGATCCACTGCTCTGCGGTCGCCATGCGCAGTGCAAATGCCATGTGATACCGAGAATTTTACTTAATCTCTGGATAACATCGCTGGTGAATGCTGGTCCATTGTCTGAATTGATTTGTCTTGGTAATCCGTAGCGTGGTAAGATTTGGTGAAGGAGCAGGGACGCAACTTCTTTGGAGGTTTCAGTTCGTGTTGGTGTGGCTTCGATCCATCCGGTATAGGTGCAGACAGCCACCAGCATTGCTTTGTAGCCTTTGGACGGAGTCATGTGAGTGAAGTCGATTTGGCAAACTTGAAATGGTGTAGTTCCTCTTAGAATATGTCCGGGTGATGGACCAGGTCCACTTCTAGGATTGTTTTTGGCACACGTGACACATTGGCTGATTGCATGCTTTGTTAATTGGACGATTTTATTGATGTAGTACGTTTTTCCCAGCAACTTTATTAGTGCATCTCGTCCGAGATGGGTTTTGTTATGTGCTTCCTTGACAATAGTCCAAGCTAATGTTTCTGGTATCCATACTCTGTTATCTTGCAGAATCCACCAGCCATCTTGATGGTGGATCTGTTCAGCCTGTGCCCAGTCATTCTCCTCTGTCGAATAGGTAGGAGTTTCTGTTGGGAATTGCAGAAGTGGACATGTTGTAGTTGGGATTGATACTAAATGGGCACGGGCTGCTTCTTTCGCTGCTTTGTCTGCCCATTGGTTTCCTTTTGCAACGGGATCTGACTTTCCAGTATGGGCTTTACAATGCATGACAGCTACCTTTTGTGGTGCCCATACAGCATTTAGCAATTGATGTATTTCAAGCGCATTAGCCAATTGCTTTCCTTCAGCTGTTAGAAACCCTCGCTCCTTATATAGGGCTCCATGTACTTGGATTGTGAGGAAAGTATATTTGGAATCTGTATAAATATTCACAGTCTGTCCCTCTGCCAATTGTAAAGCTCGAGCGAGAGCGATTAGTTCAGCTTTTTGGGCTGATGTCCCAGGAGGTAGGGGCTCAGCTTCAATAATGTCGTCTTCAGAAACCACAGCATACCCAGCAACTCGAATTCCATCAATAACTTGGCTGCTCCCATCAGTAAACAATGTCCACGCTCCTTGCCATGGTTGATCTCTCAAGTCTGGTCTGCTGGAATGTATTGTAGTCATGACCTCCTCACAGTCATGTGCGACGGGTTCAGGTGCCGGCATAAGAGTGGCCGGGTTCAAGTTTTTGCTGTCCTGTATTTGGATTTCAGGAGTTTCACATAGCAGAGCTTGATACTTTACAAGACGTGAATTAGTCATCCATTTTGGTCCATGAGTTTCTAGCAGTCCTTGAATGGTATGGGGGGTCGTTACATTCAAGATTTGTCCAAAAGTTAATTTGACCGCTTCTGGAATTAGTAAGCATGCAGCCGCAATGCTTCGAAGACAACCTGGCCATCCTTTTGCTACATTGTCCATTCCTTTTGACAGATATGCAACAGGTCTCTCCCATGAGCCTAGAGTTTGAGTCAATACCCCAATGGCCATGCCTTTCTTTTCATCGACGAATAGATGAAATGGTTTCATTACATCTGGTAACCCTAGAGCAGGGGGTTCAATCAAGGCATCTTTTAATTGTTGTAAACTTGTCAATTCATGGGTTTCCCACTGAAAAGGCTGAGATTCTGCCTCCTTTCCCCGCAGCTTGTCGTACAGGGACTGGGCAATAACAGCGTAGTTAGCGATCCACAGCCTACAGTATCCTGCAGCTCCAAGGAACGCTCGGAGCTCTTTCTTGCAAGTGGGTACAGGTTGACCTCGTATTGAACTGGTACGGGATATTCCAAGGCAAACGGGTACCTTCCCGGATTTGGAAGCCCAGGTATTCTACTTCCAATTCACAAATTTGCACCTTCTTTTTACTTGCACGGTATCCTTTTGAGTACAACGTCTTTAGTAAGTGGAGAGTGGCTACTGCACATTCGTGATACGTTTCACGAAACAACAGAAGGTCATCCACATACTGTATTACTGGCCCATACGTGACTTGGTACATCTTCAAGTCTTTTGCCAGTTGCTCCCCGAACATCGTGGGTGAGTGCTTAAATCCTTGCGGTAAGCGAGTCCATGTGTACTGCTGCTTGATTCCAGTTTGTGCATTTTTCCATGTGAAGGCAAAGATCTTCTGGCACTCTTCTGCTACTGGAACGGAGAAGAAAGCATATTTGAGGTCAATGACACTGTACCACTTGGATGTAGGGGAAACTTGAGCCAAGATCGAGTATGGATTTGGTACGAGGGCTACTAGATCTGCTACTTGATTGTTCACTCTCCGTAAATCTTGTACAGGTCGGTAATCAGAAGAACCGGGTTTCTTTACGGGCAGTAGAGGGGTGTTCCAAGCAGATCTGATTCGCCTGAGAATTCCCAAATCATACAGTCTCTGCAGGTGTACTTCAATTCCTTCTCTGGCCATATATGGAATGGGGTATTGAGGTTGATTAATCACCTGTGCATTCTGCTTCATCTCTATCCATATGGGGGTAGCGTCGATAGCTATTCCTCCCGGGTTCTGCTCGGACCATACTTGGGGCACACTATCCATCAGTTGTCTGCGTTGTTCGTTAAGAGGGGTGTCCCCTTCATATCGATGCAGAGTGATTTGTTCAAGGACGGGGAGATGTAGTCTCCATTCCTCTTGTAGTGGACATATAAGGGAAACTGGACTATTGGCAAAGGATGCCTTGATTTCACCGGTAGGTTCGAACTGCAAGGTAGCCCTTAATTTACATAGGAGGTCTCTTCCTATGAGAGGTACTGGGCACCCTGGCACGTAGAGGAATTGATGGGACACTAATTGTCTTCCTATTGTAACCTGCCGTTTCTGAAGGAAGGGAGCAGTTAGTGGTTTTCCGGAAGCCCCGACTATAGATATGTTTTTTGAAGTAGGCGTGGTGATGGCTGTGGTCATCACAGATCGTTGAGCCCCCGTATCCAACAGCCCTTTGAACGTTTCAGCCCCCACTTTTATCTCCACTAGGGGGTCTATGGGAAGAGTTCCCCTATCTAGTCATGCTTCACTATCCTCGCCGGAAGTTTCACCTACAGTCATCTGCCATTCCGTTTCTTTAGATTTGGGCGGCGTATATTCTTCCTGCTTTGCTTGCAGGGGCACCGGACACTCAGACTTCCAATGCCCTTCTTGTTTACAATATGCGCATTGGTTGGTTCCCAATGGCATTCTTCCACCTCTAACCACTCCTCCTCTATTCGCTCGTCCTCTTGGCAGCCCTCTTGAGGGTGGTCTGCCTCTTCCTCGGAATCCGGGATACCCGTGATACTGCCTAGACGGGTTCCCGAAATTAGTTTCTTCCAACGCTGCGGCTAACAAACTAACACGTTCTCTTAACTTTCTAGTTTCTTTCTTTTCCTTGCTGTCTCCATCCGGTTCTCGGTTTACATACACTTTATCAGCCATTACTTTTAATTGGCTGATATTCATGCCCTCGAACCCCTCCTGCTTTTGCAACTTCCGGCGAATGTCTGGGCAGGACTAGCTAACGAAGCTCATCACTATGATGGATTGATATTTGGGATCCTCTGGATCAAACGGGCTGTATTGACGGTACGCGTCCATTAATCGCTCCAGAAAGTTTCCGGGGGACTCATCTCTCTTCTGCACCACGTCTTGGACTTTTCCCATGTTTACAACTTTCTGCTTCCCTTTCTTTAAAGCTTCAAGAAATGCGGTCTGATAGGCGGTAATGCGCACCCGCCCTGCCGCGGTCTGGAAATCCCAGTTAGGATCCGCAGTCGGGGCTAAGTCTCTTACTACGTCTTCGGGACGTCCGTCTGATCCGGCTCCTAATCGAGCTGCCTCTTCCATGTTTAATTGTATCTGTCGGCGTTCTTCAGTGGTGAAAAGAATGGAGGCTAGGTGCCGAATGTCAGCCCAGTTAGGATTATGGGCGGCGAAAATGCCTCGTAAAAAGTCTATCATCTGTTCTGGTTTTTCAGCGTATGATGGTCCCAGCTGTTTCCAATTAAAAAGATCGCTGGATGTGAAAGGTATGTAGGTAAATAATCTTATTGTTTGCGTAGTACGATGCTCGTTTTCTTCAGTTGGGACTACAGGAACAACAGTTGATGTTTCCCTGATTGGTAATTGCAAACTAGCTGCGGCTTGGGTCTTACTGCGAGTTCCGTCTGACACGGATGACCCGCCGCCTTCTTCCTTCGCGATCGCCGTTTCGGGTCGTTCTTCATAAGCTAGTGCCATTCTTGGATCAGCTTGCGCATTGGAGGGAACTGGGGGGCTTGGTGGCGTGGGATATGTGGGGGGATAACTAGGGGCATATGGCGGCGGCAAAATATTTTCAGCGTCGGGCAATGCTGCGGGCGGCAGGGGTTTAATTTTTTTTTCTGGAGTCCGTGGATTCCCTTGTACTACAAATATGGCCGCCTCAGATGACGCATGCTCTGTAGGGTCCAATATGGCCGCCTTGCCCTTTCTTTTCCGGTTTGGGGATTTCCGGTCTCCCATCTTACATGCTTGAGTCACCATTACGAGGGCGGCTCCCTCCACTAGTTTCCTTGCCCATGTTGGAGGATTTTCAATAACTGCGATCCACGCGGTTATGTATGGTATATCCTCAGGGCAACCCGGGTTTCCTTCTCGTATGACTATTTTATGGACCCGTGTGGCCGTTTGGAAATTAAAAGTTCCTGTTGGAGGCCAATTTACACAGAAACCGGGCCATTTATGGGTGCATCGTTGAATCATTCCGGGTTTTGTACATTTATGTTCATCGAACACTTCGCTATAGTGTTCCGTCATGACTTTTAACGGAGTCGACCCGCTCCCTCCCATTAGGATAGAATTCACAGACAAGGGAGGGAAAGGAAAACGGATAGGTAAGGGGTCCTTATCCGTTAGACACAAAAGGGTCACACTTGCCCCGACTAGAACGCGGTCGCCCGGTCTAGAACTGCGAGGCCATTCACTCTCTTTCAGACAACAAGAAACCTATTCCCACTATCGTATACGTTTACTTATTATTTCCATACATATCATCCGCGTGGTCTTCGGAATGTAATTCCTACTAACACACTGCGTGGGGTGTGATCAAGGCCCCCTCGGTCCGCCAGAAAAAGACCGGGCTATTTCCTTTGCTAGCTAGTCTTTACTTATTTCCATATACCCATAATACTCGCCTGCAGGGGTCTTCCGATCGTCGTGGAAGCCTTCTTCCCGGATCATCAACCCAGAGGTCCCGGCAGAATTTCTGTGGAACGATCCCCTCAGAAACCTGATCGCTGAACTCAGCGGTGGCCACTCACCAGGTATGTCTGGGGGACTGCTCCGCCTCCAAACTACCGGACCTTCTGGCCTAAAATAGCGTCTCCGGTACCTCCTGGCTGGCTCGCCAAATGTAACCGTCTCTTTTTAGTCAGTAAGGAGGTCCAGACAACTGATCCGTAAAGATAGACTTTTATTGCCAGCAAGATGCAGCTAAGACAACGGCTTAGTACAACTGCATGCCACGCCCCCTTCGGAGCAAACCTTTATACACTTTACAGTTCTTATCTTTCACACATGCGTTCTGGTTTTGCTGAACAAACATTTTACAAACTGCTGAACAAGCAATAGCTAGCGTGGTTTCTAGTAGGTGTAGCTTATGATCAGACTATTGTTTCGTCATTTAATTGACGGGTTAGACATTTGCGACGGCGTTCGTATTAATACAATACAAAATATGAGTCCAAAATGGAGTCACGTTCACTAAACGTTAGTGCGTAAGTACGTCATTACGTATTAGGTTCCGTTTGCGTTGCAAATGTTAGTAAATCAAGATGGCTGTGCGTTTCACTGCAGCATGATGAGACGAGAGGCGTCACAGCTGTGCAGTCTTCAGGGGTTCATGGAATCGAACTCCTTCACATGGACTCACCTGAGGAGCTTTTGTAACAAAGAAAATGTGAAAAATGCATTTAACTTTTTCTCCAGTCATTGTTTTTTTATTTAGTAAGATCTTAGCCAAATGTATAAATATTTCTTAGCCTTTTTGGAAAAAAAATCTCCTCCTTCTGCTCATCCTCTGAGTTTGGTACATTGAACTTACGGAACTTTTATGTATATAGATAGATATATATAGATATATATATATATATATATATATATATATATATAGTCTGTAAATCAATCATATTTCTTCCCCTCCCGTGTATTGTTTTCCCTGGTTTTGTTAAGGGCTACGCCCCAAAGTTTATTGTATATATCCGTTCTTTGTAAGGGCTCTGCCCAAAAGTTCTTGTTATCTGTGAACCAATGCGATGTGCGAACGGACATCGGTATAGAAGAGATGTTAAATAAAATCCTGTATTCTAGTTATTAATCTTGCATTGTGAGGCTTTCCCTTCGATAGCAGGACTGAATTAGCCATGCTGTCTGGGAGCGTCAATGCGACTGGGAAGTAGGCGGAGTTTCTCTCAAATAGTGACAGTTTTTAACTCTGTACGTCTGCGCAGTCGTCTTCCCACGCGAATCCATTTCTCTCCTCGGTCTCTTTTTTTTTTTTTTTTTTTTTCCGTGAGCCGATAGCACGGAGTTTTCTCTCTCGCCTCATCAATTTTTTTGCAAATTTTTCAAATTTTTTGCGATTCACTTTTTGGCAGTGATGGCTCCTAAGCCATCTGGTTTTAAATACTGCCAACGTGGCAAAATTATGTCCATATCTGATGTACATAATTGTTACATATGCCTGGGCCCGGAGCACACCAAGCCTCCTGCAGAGACTGTGCTCGGATGTCTCCCCGGGTCCAGAGGCAACACGTGGAACGTATAGCGCGTTTGAGGGCGCCCTTTACACAATCTTCACCTGGACCGGTGAAGAAACAGAAGAAACCCTCTAAAAGAGCTGCATCACTGGAGCTGGGAGACCATCAAACAGCCAGGTTTGAAAAACAAACCGCTGCTAAAAGGGGTTGAGGTTTTCCCTCCTAAACCCCCTCATGAGCCTAGTGGGATACAGAGGCCTGTTCCCACTCACCCCCATGCGTCTAAGTCGACGCAACAGACCCAAAGCGCCAGCAAATGTCAGAGCACGACACACCGGTGCTTACCGCTTCAAAGCACTGTAAACAATCACAGCACACTGCATCTACTCATGAGGACGCCGGTCAAAACATCTATAACACCGCATACTACAACTTCCTGAAGCCTGGCACTACCTCCAAGTGACATACAACCTCACAAAAGAACCCAGAAAACTAAACATATCCTTCAAGCGCCTTTCCTCTTGATTGCCCCACAGCCAGATATAGACTCTGTGGACGTTTAACCCTTTTTTTTTTTTATCTGGATCCTCTAGACGAGTCTAGAGCTCCTTCGCTCAGTGGTGATTTACTCTCAAACTGTTCATCACTCTCTCATAGTAGACCATAGAGCCATCTACACAAAAACGTAAGTGGTCTTCAGCAACACCTCAGGATCTTCTTCTGGCAGCTCTCCCTGAAACACCACTCCCATCACATCTGCAGACTCATCTAGCCTCTATAGCTATGCTTCAAATTTCCCAGGCACTAAATACCTTTCAAGATTTGCAGTCCTCTCATCCACGGCCTGCAGGTCGTTCTGTCAGCACCGGCCTCAGAGTCCCATATAGCCAGTTCAGCCACCTGCATTGTCTCCGACCCCAGCATGTCCAGATAGCCCAACTTCTCAGTGGTCAACGTCATTGCCCAGTTCTTCCACCCTGGTCTTCCAGAACCCTATACTCCACTGGAAGACTTGACCAATGCAAAGTTTATAGAGAAGGTGGGAAATCTATTAAATATAGAAACAGAAAAAATCCCAGATCAGAGGTTCTAGGCATTTTGAAAAGTTTTGAAATGCCACCAGAACCCATGGCTTTGCTCCACACAATATTTTAAACTGCTTTGCACAAGATGTGGGAAAAGCCTTTCTTTACTGGACCTGCGTCTCTGAAAACGGACTTAAAATATAGGATGCGCAATTCCGCTATTTACGACTCAGTGAAATTCTCATAACTCTATCGAAGTATTTTATTTATTTATTTGAGATTTTTATATACCGCGGTACGTAAAGGTCTACATCACCTCGGTTTACAGAGAACAATAACATTGTTCTCTGTAAACCGAGGTGATGAAGTAGAGTCCGCTCTTTCAAAAGTGAAGAGATTGAAACTCCATGCTACATATCCACCACCTGCGATACGATCTCAAGCACCAATGGACTCCATTTCTACATTTCTTGACCTCACATTGCTTGGTCTGCAAAAAACCAAACAAACCAGAAATGGACTCACAATGGTAACTTCTTCCATTGACATGTTTAGCGAGCTCATCCTTGACTTCCCTATGACATCAGGTAACCTCACCTCAACATGCGTGCGAATTCCAGAGTCAAGTTCTATCGACTTCGTAAATAACATGCTCTGCACATATTCCTCAAGATTCCCTACAAGGGTATGAGAGTCAGGATTCACATGAATCTGTCTTGCATTGTGTAAAAACAAAAAAAAGTACCCAGTTCCTGAAACATCTATGAAGTGGCATTCGGAATCTGGATCATGCTCAATGTATATCCATCTCTTTTTTTCCATAAATTATTTACTTGACATGGTCTATTCCGTTCCCAGACAAATTCCATCACTTTCACCACCACAAAGGGGGACCTAACTTTAGAGGTAACTCCAAACATTCACTCACTAAGACTTCTTACTAATACAGGTCTCTTGCAGCACTGTACAACAGGAAAATGCAGAGCTTTATTAGATTCTGAGTTCACTCAAACTCTAACTACCTTTTCATCAGTTGGTCACATACATATTTATGTATTCCCTTTGTCTTCTCCCACTCATCTCTCGGTGACTCCAGAGATGCAAAGCAGACCAGAAGATTCTGCCATATCGCAGATGCACATCTATTTCTCATCCTGCCAATATAACCAAGACGTCCAGGGTACAATTACCTAGGACGGCTTTTGATCCGCAACCCAATTCTCCTGGACACAGCTCCTGGTTTCTTCACTAGACTGAGGAAACATCTTCTCCATGCCTCCCTACACCTTAAGGCATGGACATTGACGAGCTGGTTTATCTGCATTTTTTTCTCCTATCCTCAGGACAACTCTCAATCACATTCAAGTATCAGGCAGATTGTCCTGCTGCGCTTCTGCGTGTTCATCAACCTACCTGGCCGTTTCTGTTCTGCCTCCATCGCGGCAGCAAAGGCAATGCAACTCCTCACTATGAGTTCCTGTAAGCTCCATTACGGCTTATTACCTTCATATAAAGGAAGCACCACTTTCATGTTACTCATTGTTATACCTCTTCATGTACGGCCTATTATGCCTACATCACTTTACACAACCACCGGTGCCATGGTACATGAACATAAATCTTGAACAGCTAATGCTGTTATTCCTTGCACCTCTACACACTTGTCACCTTTGCTCCTCGCATAACTGTGTGTTTTTTTTTTTTTTGTTTTTTTTCCTATTCCATTTCCCTTCTACAAGAAGACCAGTGAATTACAACCACGGGTTCACTACCCTCCTTGTCTTCAATTTCACCACGGCATGGTAACCTTGAACACTTACCCAAAGTTATATACTGATGTACTGCCCCATTTCTACATTAACCTACCCACCACCTAA
This sequence comes from Rhinatrema bivittatum, assembly GCF_901001135.1. Taxonomy (NCBI): domain Eukaryota; kingdom Metazoa; phylum Chordata; class Amphibia; order Gymnophiona; family Rhinatrematidae; genus Rhinatrema; species Rhinatrema bivittatum. The sequence goes on from NC_042622.1 coordinate 271,666,699, forward strand.
TTCGTGTTCCATCCAAACCTCTTACAATTAACAATAAGGAGAGGTTGACACGCCTTGATTGTACTTGTGCACTACCATACTGCAACCTGTGCACTCTGCCACCCAATCGACCTCACAACGGTCTCTTCGTCAATCCAAACGCACAAGAGTGTCCAGTGACGGCAAGCATTTCATCCACTACGATATCCAATTATTTCCATTTTAGCGGTAATGGAAAGTCACAACTGCTTTCTGTAGTCTTAAATACACATCACTTACATAAGATAACCTAGACTACCTCTCATAGACATCTATGAAGCAGTGACACGATCACCGCTACACATTTTCTTTTTTTTTTTTTAAATTTATTGCATTCTTACATTCTTAGATAGCAATACATGCATATCATATTGACACAACAAATCATAAGAGAAGTGTACAACTTATCACAATTATCAATATTATTCTTAGAAATGTGTCCATAAAATATCCATACACACACTCATTCACACCCTAAAATCATACAAATACATATACAGAGGTCAGCATATAGGACTCAACGAGTCTGTACAATGTTGCAATATACCTTCAATGCAAAATTTTTCTTAAATTCCCTGTGGACACATCCACTTACAATCTTTATATACCCAACCCCCACTCCTATTTCCCAACTCTTATACATGGGATGCCAATTTAACACATATTACAACACTTCTTCATTCTGTAGCTGTCCCCTGGCAAAATGGCTTCTCTTTTGGATATCAGTTTTCAACTTGATTATTGATGTTGTTTCACGTGGTCTAGCCCCGACAAGCGGCCCCTGTTTCACTTGCGTTAGCTTCCTCAGGGGGACTGCAACCACTGAGAGAACCAAATCTATATTTTAGATGCAAGACCATAGGACACACGTATAACTATATATCCTTAACAAATTTTACCTCAAAATAGTTTGTGCTCAATCATTACAACAGACTGCTTGACGACATAGGCACTCTCCCAGATTTTTGAAAACTTCTGTGCTTAATGGTTCAAAAGACTAATCCTTTCTCGATGCAGACTTATCTCAATCTGTAAAAACCAAAACATTTAGACTGAACATCAGGCTTAATGCTAGTAAGTTAAAACAGCTATACCAAGAAAACCGAAAAAGCCATTCCCCATCTGCACACTTACCAATGCTGTAGAACTTCCTCTACCCCGTCAATAGTGGACCATTTTTACATGCTTATCTTTTTTACAAGATCTTTTAACTGTGCCACACAAAACATAAGAACATAAGAAAATGCCATACTGGGTCAGACCAAGGGTCCATCAAGCCCAGCATCCTGTTTCCAACAGTGGCCAATCCAGGCCATAAGAACCTGGCAAGTACCCAAAAACTAAGTCTATTCCATGTAACCATTGCTAATGGCAGTGGCTATTCTCTAAGTGAACTTAATAGCAGGTAATGGACTTCTCCTCCAAGAACTTATCCAATCCTTTTTTAAACACAGCTACACTAACTGCACGAACCACATCCTCTGGCAACAAATTCCAGAGTTTAATTGTGCGTTGAGTAAAAAAGAACTTTCTCTGATTAGTTTTAAATGTGCCCCATGCTAACTTCATGGAGTGCCCCCTAGTCTTTCTACTATCCGAAAGAGTAAATAACCGATTCACATCTACCTGTTCTAGACCTCTCATGATTTTAAACACCTCTATCATATCCCCCCTCAGTCGTGTCTTCTCCAAGCTGAAAAGTCCTAACCTCTTTAGTCTTTCCTCATAGGGGAGTTGTTCCATTCCCCTTATCATTTTGGTAGCCCTTCTCTGTACCTTCTCCATCGCAATTATATCTTTTTTGAGATGCGGCGACCAGAATTGTACACAGTATTCAAGGTTCAGTCTCACCATGATACAGAGGCATTATGACATTTTCCGTTTTATTCATCATTCCTTTTCTAATAATTCCCAACATTCTGTTTGCTTTTTTGACTGCCGCAGCACACTGCACCAACTATTTCAATGTGTTATCCACTATGACACCTAGATCTCTTTCTTGGGTTGTAGCACCTAATATGGAACCCAACATTGTGTAATTATAGCATGGGTTATTTTTCCCTATATGCATCACCTTGCACTTATCCACATTAAATTTCATCTGCCATTTGGATGCCCAATTTTCCAGTCTCACAAGGTCTTCCTGCAATTTATCACAATCTGCTTGTGATTTAACTACTCTGAACAATTTTGTGTCATCTGCAAATTTGATTATCTCACTCGTCGTATTTCTTTCCAGATCATTTATAAATATATTGAACAGTAAGGGTCCCAATACTTAACTTTTCCTGAACTGCCGCCTTTTAAAGCGTTTCCTGTTGGTCCCCACCCTTAAGTGCTTAAACACACGCCTCAACGTCCCAACTATGGGACGCCACGGCATGACATCATGATTTGCCTCAAACCACACCTACCCTAATACAGAAACTTTTTATGGCTCGCTATACTGATTTAATATAATGACAACATTACCAGTGATGACTTGAACACCCGATCTTCACTTGACTCTCCCAAGCACTCTAACACGCTCTAATCACCGGTCGTACCACAAACGATTCTACTATGTTATATAGGCGCGCAAATCCCAAGGTCTTTACCCATTCATCAGTAGTTTACAAACTCACATTCCAATCGCCAGTCACAAAGCCGTTCTATGTATAAACATCGCCATACAGGAACCAATCACCATGCATTATCTTGAAAAGTCATCCCACGCCAATGACCTTTCTTGTCAGAGAATCTCATACCATTTATCAAACGCAAAACTACTCTTTGCCAACAAGTTTCAAAGTCACTTTTCAAAAAGGGATCCCCATACCTAACAATCATATAGGAGCCAGCGCCTATACCTGGCCAAATGTAAATCCCTAAAGATTTTACCTAGGACTGAAATGTTTACTCTTTAAAAAGCTATCCATTCTATTTCTGCATTCAAACCCTGTGGCACCAGGGTTTGCCAGTCATAGATATATTGTTGTTCCCATTGGGTCAACAGACGTTGTGTATCACCTTCAGGATTTTGGCATTGCCTTACCATAAAAAACTTTGTCATTAATGGTGTGTGCTTTCTGTAACCAATGGCCCACCAATGGGGCTGATTCCTGGTCAGGTGCCGGGAGCCGCAACTCCACTTTCACCGGTAGACCCTCCGGCTGCGCCAGTACTGCCTCCTACTCCGGAACCAGTTATCCATGCCCCAGGTTTCTGTGAGGAATTGGATCGGATGATCCAAGAGGCCATCGGTAAAGCACTCCAGGGGTTCAAACCTCCATTGGTGCCAGTTCCCGAGCCGGCCACCAATCCAATACCCAAGGCGCTTGCACTGCTATTGGCAAGAATGGATGCATTAATCGGTGCCCTTCCACTGGTGGATCCAAGGGAACTGATGGTCAATTCCTTCTTCACAGATACCCTTGTCATCGGAAGAAGAAGAAACACCGATCTCCATTCCGCCCTCGGGAGTGCTGCCATCAATGTCACTGATCCCATTGGTGTCCCCATCGATGGCCTCAGAGGCGGAATTGAAGGCATTGACGCCTAGGCCTGGGCCTTCGGTTCAACACAGTTACTCCCTTCTGATGAACATATGGGAGCTGGTGATGAGCCTTACGATCCTTGGTCCGATGATTTGTCCCAGGATATTGATCTTCCTTCACAGCCCTCTCCTCCTGATGAAAGGAAGAGTCCTCCTCCAGAGGACTTGTTCTTTATCAACTTTGTAAGGGAAATGTTTGAAAGGTTCCATTCCAGCTTCAGACTGAAGAGGACTCTAGGCATCAGGTGCTGGAGCTTCTCCAGTTTCTTGATGCTCCAAAGGAAATTGTCTATTCCTATTCATGAAATCCTTCTGGACTTTTTAAAGAGAAATTGGGAGCACCCTGGCTCTGTGGCACCTGTCACTTGTAAGGCAGATGCCACCTACTTAGTTCAGTCAGCCCCTGGCTTCCAGAGAACTCAATTAGATCATTACTCAGTGGTTGTGGAGTCAGCCCAGAAGAGGGCACAATGATCCAAACCTCATTCTTCATTCCTCCAGGAAAGGAACAAAAATTCCTGGATGCATTTGGAAGACATGTATTCCATGGCTCAATGCTGATCTCTCGCATTGCTTCCTATCAATTGTACATGTCCCAATACAACAGTGCTCTGTTCACGAAGATTCAGGAATTTGCTGAAGCCCTACCTCTACAATTCCAGGACAAGCTTCATGCCCTAGGCCTACATGCTGGCAGACATGTCATATGCAGATCATACTTCATCTTCGATACCGCCTCCAGAGTTTCTGCAGCAGGAACTAGTGTGAGGAGATGGGCCTGCTAAAGTCTTCAGACCTCAGGCCAGAAGTACAGGACAAGTGAACTGACTTGCCCTGTTCTAGGGATAATCTTTTTGGAGAAAAGATTCAAGAAGCAGTGAAGCAGCTCAAGGACCACCAAGAGACTCTGTGCCAGCTCTCCTTACTGCCTTCTGATCTCTTCCTCTTCCAAAAGATCTTTTTAGGAGAGACTCCAAGAGACAAGATTACCAGCAAAGGAGATACTATCCCCCCGCCGTCCAGGGGTTGGCCTTCTAAGCCTTACCAAAAAGGCCAATCCAGGCAACCTAGAGTACAGAAGTCACAGCCAGTGTCTGGCTTCTGACTCGTTCCTAGAGAACAGGTCCCAGCCTCCACTTTCGGCCTTTCCCGTCTGAGGCCTGTTGTGCCACTTCTCCACATCATGGCATACAGTCACCACAGATCAGTGGGTACTCGCTGTAATAGCCCAAAGTTACCACCTCAACTTTCTCTCTCTGTTCCACCGGATTCCCCACCTCTGCTGACGTGGGGAGCATCCAACCACTCATCACTCCTGGAGCAGGAGGTCTCCCCCCTCCTCCAGTCCCAAGCAATAGAGCCAGTGCTCCTCTCCCAACAGGGGCAGGGGTTCTATTCCCAGTATTTCCTGATACCAAAAAAATCAGGTGGTGTTTGCCCAATACTGGATCTTCATACCTTAAACAAATAGCTAAAAGAGAAAAGTTCAAGATGGTGACCTTGGGTTCTTTTCTTCCCCTTCTCCAAAGGGAAGACTGGCTCTGCTCTCTAGACCTCAAGACGTCTACACACATTTCAATTACTCTGTCACATCGCAGATTCCTGAGGTTCCTAGTAGGCCCAAAACATTTCCAATATTGAGTGTTACCATTCAGCCTAGCATCTGCCCCACGAGTCTTCAAGTGCTTCATAGTGGTAGCTGCCTTTCTCAGGAGTCAGGGGTAGACTGGACACTATCTCGACGATTGGTTGATCAGGGCTCCTACTCAGCAAGCTGCACTGATGTCTGTCTCATGTGCCATACCCTGATCTCACTAGGGTTTCTCAAACTATCCAAAATCCAGGCTAGTTCCCTCTCAAACCCTATCATTCATAGGAACTGACTTGGGACGCTCTAAAAGCGAAAGCCTTCCTACCTCAGGATCGAGCTTTCACTCTCGCTTCTCTGGCCCATCGACTGCAGTCTCGACAACACTAAACTGTACGTCATTTTCTAGTCTTACTGGGTCATATGTCCTGCCTTGCCATGAGAGTAATGCAGTGGACTCTAAAATCACAGATGATTGTCTTCTCAGCCAATGTCCACATCACCAGCCAGCTCCGCTTATCGCTGGCCTGGTAGATAAACAATCCAATCTGCTTCAAGGCCTTCCATTTCAGGCTCCAGACCCTCAAATAACCTTGACAACAGATGCCTCCAACCTTGGCTGGGGTGCACATGTTGCAAATCTGCAAACTCAGGGCATTTGGTCTCCAGAGGAAGCCAAACACCAAATCAATTTCCTGGAGCTTCGTGCAATCAGATATGCTCTCAGGACTTTTTGGAGCTACGGCAAGAAACATGCCCAATAAAATTTAAGCAAAAACTGAAAACATGGCTTTTCCTACAGGCTTATACTTAACTTTACGCTCTCCTTTCTCTCTTACTCCACAGCCTTGCCCACTAACTTAAGTGTACATCCCGGTTCTCTCTCACCACACCTATTGTCTTATTAGCAACTACTCATATCTATTGTATTTCAATTGGTCATAAGACTTCTATCCTATTTCTTTCTCTCAGGCCCAGCTTCTCTCTTTTCCAATTGTGTTTTATAAAACTCATTCTGTTTGTTTAGACATAAGTTCAGCGAGAATTTGCTATGTACCACTATTTGATTTTTTCCCTTCCATTGTTTCCACTATTACCCCTCCTCCCCCCCTCCCCCCGATTAAATAAGTTTATTGTACAACACTATTGCATATTTTTGTTATAGTTCGCACAGCTGCAATGTTTGTTATTTGTGAGCTGATGTGAGGTTACTAAACAAATGTCGGTATATAAAAACTATAAATAAATAAATAAATCTTTCCAACCAGGTGGCCATGTGGTACATCTACAAGCAAGGTAGAATGGGCTCCTACCTCCTGTGTCAGGAAGCTGCACAGATATGGGCGGAAGCCCTTTCTTACTCGATGTACCTCAGGGCCACCTACTTGCCGGGAGTGGACAATGTGTTGGCAGACAAGCTGAGTCGCACTTTTCAACCGCACGAGTGGTCCCTCAATCCCACTGTAGCGGACTCAATATTTCAATGTTGGGGTTACCCTCACATAGACCTCTGTGTCAATTCACAACCATAAAGTAGGGACTTCTGCGCTCTCACTCACAGCCAAAACCTTCAGCCAAGAGATGCTTTCTCCCTCTCGTGGGCCAGTGGTCTCCTTTATGAGTACCCTTCACTTTCATTTCAAAGACTCGTGAAGTTGCAAAGGGACAAGGGACTAACGATTCTCATAACCCTCATTGGCCACGCCAGGTCTGGTTTCCAATTTTCCACAACCTATCAGTACACCGGCACATTCCTGTGGGGAAGGGACCCGCTTGTGATCACTCAAAACAACGGCTGCCTTCATCACCCCAACCTCCAGGCCCTCTCCCTGACTGCCTGGATGTTGAAAGGTTAATCCTTCAACCTCTTAACCTTTCAGAGCCGGTTTCCCGTGTCCTAGTAGCTTCACAGAAGCCTTCCACAAGGGCAGTCTTATTGTTACAAATGGAACAGGTTTGCGATATGGTGTACTTCCATGTCCATCGATCCCTTCACTTGTTCCACACCGAAGTTTTTGGACTATCTCTGGCACCTGTCAGTCAGGTCTCTAAACTTCTATCAGGGTACATGTCAGTGCGGTAGCCACCTTCCATAAAGATGTCTGAGATGTACCTATTCAGTACAACCCCTCATAACACGCTTTTTGAAGGGCTTGCTCCACCTTAAACCTCCACTGCGCCCTCCGGCCCCTTCCTGGGACCTCAACTTGGTTTTGGGGCGGCTCATGAAATTGCATTTTGAGCCTCTCCAATCCTGTGATCTCCGCCATTTCACCTGCAAATAAATCAGTTAGCACAGAACAAGATCCACACACTGTTCATAGACTTTTTCTCCTTGGTGAGGAAAGTAGCCACTTACAATACACCATTTTCATTAGTATTTTGAGAGGAATCCCAATGTAGAGATTCAAGAAATCATCCTTAAAGATCTTGAGGTATCCCAAATCATATGAAATACATTGAAACACGATGACTGAGTACTTAACCTCTACCTACAGTGATATGATCACTATAACTACCTGGTGCAATACAGATGTTTACTTTCAGCAGTCGTCAATCAAAACATTTATCCATTGATTCTACTGAACTCAACAGGTGACCATAGAAAAATCCCTTGATCACTACTGGAACAAGGGTCAGCATTCATCAATCCTTGGGGAATTGACAGGAAACATATAAGATGAAGCAGGTTTACTATACCCTTGGAAGAAGAAAAGGGTTAGCATTATAGAATACCTAAAGGTTATACTCTCCAGCAGAGAGAATGAGATGTTACGGCTCCCGGTGGAGAGCTACTACTCTTCTATTGTAGAACAAAGTGATTCCCTGGGAAGAATCACCACTCCTTCCCTCACCTAAAAGAAAACAAGTTAGACAGTCTTCTTGCAAACACATTTTAATACAGAAAAGAATAAAGCAAGAGACAAAACAGAGCAGATTTTTGGAACCTTTTTAGTAAACTATTTTTCTATGGAACACAAACATTTCATTTTTCAGATAATCTCCAAAACAATCTTTCGGCTTCTGGTTCCTGAGCTGGTGGCCATCTTCAGAGAATAATTTCCCCAGTGCAAATATTATAATAAAAGGCTAACTTGTAACAGGTTGTGGGAATTTTCATGCCTTAAAATAACTGAGAACGAAGACAAAAAAGAACATAACCATAATTATCACTCTTGTCGTTGACCACTATAACTGTATCAGTAAACTTGCAGAGAACAGGAACTGTAAACAAAATATGTTCATGTATTAAGACACTGAAGTAGCCCCAGGCTAAGGGCTGCACCATACCAGGTCAGGCACCTGTACTGTGATGCCTCCAGGTAAGATCCTGAACACAACCTGTGACATTACCCATCTACATCAGTGATCTCCACTGCATGCTTCTTTATGCAGTGGCCCACTTTCCATTGTTGGTGTTGGACACTGATCTGGACTATGGGATGGTTCTGTTCCAACCATCAGTAATGGGGTTCACATTTGATCCTCTTGTATATTTCATCAGCAATCCAATCATTGTGCTCCAGCTCAACCACACACAAGTCAATGGCACATATGGATAGAAACGACGGCAGAAGAAGACCAAATGGCCCATCCAGTCTGCCCAGCAAGCTTTCAGACCTAATTGTTTTCATACTTACCTGTTACTCTGACCGCTGAAGTCAGGGCCCTTATTGGTACTTTTTGGTTCCAATTCCCTTCCACCCCTACCATTGATGTAGAGAGCAGTGCTGGAGCTGCATCTAAGTGAAGTATCTAGCTAATTGGTTTGGGGTAGTAACCACTGTAATAAGCAAGCTACTCCCATTTGTTTACCCTGCCTGTGCAATTCAGTCCTTGTTGGTTGTCTGAATATAAATCCTCTTTACTTCATTCCCACCTGCCGTTGAAGCAGTGAACTGCACTGGATCTGTATTCCAAGTGAAGTATCAGGCTCAATTGATTCGGGGTAGTAACCGCCGTAATAAGCAAGGTACACCCATGCTTGCTTGTTTACCAAGAGTATGTATTTTATTCCTTGTTGGTGGTTTTCTTTTCTTCATTCTCCATTCTCCCTGCCATTGAAGCAGAGAGCTATGCTGGATATGCATTGAAAGTGAAGTATCAGGCTTAATTGGTTTGGGGTAGGAACCGCCGTAACAAGCAAGCTACTCCCCTGCTTTTTTGAGGATGCAAATCCTTTTTTCCACATTTCCTCTTGCTGTTGACGCTTACAGCAATGTTGGCGTCGCATTAACCGTGTGTATGTTTATTGAATAAGGATATTAATCTCTAGGGATGTGAATCGTGTGATCTATCGTCTCAGGAGTGCAGGAGATCGCTCCCGGACCCCCGCTGGACCCCCAGGGAATTTTGGCCAGCTTGGGGGGGGGGGGGGGCCTCCTGACCCCCACAAGACTTGCCAAATGTCCAGCGGGGGTCCGGGAGCGACCTCCTGCACTTGCGCCGTATTGCCAATATTCAAAATGGCGCCGGCGCTACTTTTGCCCTGTCATATGGTAAGGGCAAAGGGCCACCGGCGCCATTTCTATTAACGCAGCCGTGGCCCGAGAGCGGGAGATCGGGCCGGGACCCCTCCCACTGGACCCCAGGTAATTTAAAACATTTTGGGGGTGTTCGGGAGGGTGGGGGATTTGTTTTAAAGGGTTGGGGTGGGTTTTAGGGTGGTTCTGGTGTGCCGGTTTTCCCGCCCTCCCCCCTCCCGGATTTACGATTTTTTGACGATAAATCGGGGAAATGTTGTATCACGGCTCTAACTATTTTTGACGATTTAAAATATATCTGACTATTGTTTTAAATCGTCAAAAAATGATTCACATCCCTATTAATCTCCAGGTAGTAGCCATCATTTCCGCAAGCAGCCACCCCTGAGCCTCTTCTCCTCTTCATTCACATCCTCTAGACTTTATGGATCCACAGTGTTTATCCCACACCCCTTTGAAATCCTTCACAGTTTTAGTCTTCACCACTTCTCTGGAAGGGCATTCCAGGCATCCACCACCCTCTCTGTGAAGAAATACTTCCTGACATTGGTTCTGAGTCTACACCAGTATTCAAACCATACTCCTGTACCCATCGTTCCTCTCTAGACCAGTTGAGTAACTTGGGGCACCCAATGGACATCCATGGTAAGCAGCTCTGGGCAGATAAGAATCTTGGATAAATCCACCTGAGGAAAGTTAGTATACCAGCCAACTTGTTCTCCATCGAATTCCTATCTGGTTCTGGACTTAAAATCGACTAGATTGGCGATGCACCAGCTACTAAAGTGGTTTCTGCCTATGTGCCCACTACAGGATCTATGTAATCCTGCATGGCTAACAGTTGTGGAAGTCTGGACTTCACATCCCTTCCCAAGACCACATGATGCTGCTGGCCACCAAGGTAGCAACGCATGGTTGACCACTCCTCACCTCCCAGGCTTCTACTTGCTTGAGGCAGGCTTCACATGGCCTCTCCATCATTATCTCATAAGCTCGGATGCTGGGGTAAGGGGACTGTTTACAACAGCCACCTCCTTTTTGAGCTCCTCCCAGGATTCATGACTGCTCGGCAACGGGGGTAACTTACCAACCTCCACACCTCACATTCCCTCCACCACCTCTGGGCTGCAAAACTCTACCAACCTCATCGGAGAAACGCTACTTGGATCAGGTCTCACAGAGGGCCTCTGAGGTGACCGAAGCACAGGGAGTTCAAACGGATCGATAAGCAGAGCCCCACTACTCACATGTGTCCCAAGAGGTGGGTGACTTCCCCTGCTTTCTTTTCAGTTTCCTATGATTGGGATCCTCTGACTTCCTGGTATCTGGCACTGCACCAATATATCGTGACAAGATTTCTTGCAGTTCTCACAGGGTTTCAAATGCTGAAGGGGGTATTGGTTTGGGTTGTGGTGTCAGGCATGTGCAGATCACCTTTACAAGTGGCACACACTACCACTTGCCTTGGCTCCTGCAGGTGGCAGCATCTGCATTTTACCCATGTAATAGGTTCACCTTCTCTAATAGCTTCACCCAGCTATTCAGCTCATTGTATTTCTTTTGTGGTAGCAGTTCAGAAGACACACCTGTTACCCTTAGCCCAAAATGGCACTCCCTGCATGCTTTGGATATCTTGTCCCAACTGCAGCATTATTGCTATCCCACTACGTGTGCTGACAAAGCAACATATTGCAAGTCCTTGGGAGCAAGCATGCAATGTTCACAGCTTGCAGGCAGGAACAGCAACTATCTTGAAGATGTTTTTCTCTGGAAAGCTCCAAAAGTGGTGAAACTGGCAAAAGTTGAAAAATAAATATATGGCAATCTTTCATTCAGATGGTCAGAACCCAGCGTGGACACAGTTTTTTCACTTCTTTGGGTCCCTGTTTTGGGTGCCGTTAAGATTTCACTCTGACATCTTTTTGTTAGTGAGCCATATTGCTCTTTTCTTGAAATTTCATCCTTTTGCAGGGGTAAAAATAAATTGCAATAAGTTGGAATCGCTAGCATTAGACCTTGATCTCCCATGTCATTGGCAGGGTGATTTTCCTTTTAAATGGGCAGAGGATAGGTGGTGTGGATATCCAGAGACCCATCACTAATATGTAATAAACAATGAAGATCTAGCTGGATATTTGGAAGGATCTGCCTGTTTTGTTTATAGGAAGATGGACATTATTGAAAATGATCCTTTCTACTATATACTATATACATTGCGTATGTTGCCATGCTGGTTATCCAGAACAAGTCTTTCCTCCCTTAAATCTGCATTCCTTAAATTTTTGTTTGGAGAGGGAGATTTGCCAAGTGGGATATTGAAGCTGATCCATAATGAGGGTGGTGAGCTTGGTTTACCCAGCCTAAAATATTATAATGCATGTCGGCTGTGTTTTTCTTGTGGTATGGCACTCACAGGTATTTTCAAGTACTGTTAAAGGGACATGGTAGCAGCCATTCTTTGCCTGTGGTCACCTTTCTTCACACACAAGAAAGCAGTCTTGAGGTTGCAAGGAACAATGTTTTATTTTGGTCTGTGCTCTTAATATGGAGGTGGCAAGAAAAGTCATACTTAACATGCCCAAAAAGGGCAGCAGTAGCTGCTGTTACTGGTTATGAACTAAAAGAACACCTTTTTTTCAAGAATGGTCAAATGCTGGACTATGATCAGTTGCTTATCTCTATGACTTTGATTTGGTGGTGGTGATCCTTTCAGAATTTGCAAATTCAACATGGTTTATTGAGGCACTTCTTTGAAAGCTGTATTTATTTTTATACAAGCTCACCATTATGTGGAGTGTCTCAAGTGGAGCAATTTGGATCTTGAGGGAATGTGCGTTTGTGAACACAGTACAGACAGTGGGGGAGAGTCCAAAACTTCTATCTTCTAATGGCATGAAATATGTAAACATTTGTCCCTGGAGGGCCTTGCAGTCATCAGAAGATATTGGACTAAGGAACTAAATTCCCCAGAAGTGGTGTCAGAATGTTGCCTGTCTATGCACAAAGTTCTTATTGATATGTCCTAGCGAGAAATATGGTTTAAAGTTAAGCCATGCTTATTGGGATGATCTTTGACACTATCACATGAAGGTCACACACGCCGTTGGGTATCGAGTGTAGACTGGAAAATGGTACTATGCTTCATAGATTTTTGAAGTGCTATAAAGTGATCCCCTTTTGGATTAGGCTTTGACACATGGGTATGTATGAGGGTGGTGCTTCCTCAAGGGGCAATTGTCTGTTCAGGGGTTGAATAAGGGAGTGGCCCCTTTTCTCTCTTGCTTTGGTAGTAGCATGCAAGTCTGTGAATAAAATGGTCGGAAGAGGCACCACCCATGTTGAGTTCATGGTTAAATAGAATGTCCGATTTTATATGTTGCTAGAGTGATTTAGATGCTAGACGTAAAGTAAGTTATGTGGGAGCATGGAAACTATGTGTTGTTTTTTTTTTGTCAGCTGCCTGCAGGGCTATATTGGTGATCTGTATGGGGTTGTTGCCTTTCATGGACTGGGGATGTAGGAGGATATGAGTGAGGGTATGAGTGTGATAAAAGGGAGAAGGAAGGGGATTGGGAATGGGGTTAATCAGAGGTGAAAGGGAGAATAAAATGGGGGGGGGGGAGGGGAAATGGCAAGGTGTACATGTTCTTAATATATTTGGGTTTATTGGTATAGATCTGCTGTGATATCATTATGTTTGGAGTCTTGGTAACAAATGTGTATTAAATTGTGTATGCATCTTGTTGAATACAAATTAAAAAAAAAGTCAGTGGTCTTTGTTCTAAAGCATATGGGTAGAGATTTAAATATGTATGTCCTTGGGGAAATAGGCATTTAAATACTTGCAAGGTTTCTATCTGCAGGAGTCATGGGTTGAAGGTGAAAGGGGGTAGACTTGGTAATCTTAGGAAATATTTCTTTACAGAGAGGGAAGCACCGGCATGGAACAGCCTCCCTGTGAGATGGTAGAGACGAAGATGGTATCTGAATTCAAGAAAGCATGGGATGAACCAAAGGATCTCTAAGGGCGTGATAGGGGTTGTAAAGCTGAATAGTTGTGGATGGGTAGATTAGATATATGGTATGTTCTGTCATATTTTTCTATGAATTGCTTCAGAAATGAGAACCCAGAAACGTCCTGCATGTTTAATTTTATTCTTTACACCAAACCTTAGACATCTCCCTACAGGGAGTATCAGAACACTACAAACGCTGTCTCTGACCTCATAGCTCTGTTCTCACAGCATAGTTAGATTTTTTTTTTCAGTTTTTTATTTTCTTGTTTCTGGGGATTTCAATGTGATAAAAGTTGATGGAAAAATGGCTAAATTTTTTAAAATCGCATTGAAATTTCCAGGAAAAATTAAAAACCAAAGACACAGGTCCCTAAGCATAGTGGATGTATCTGCATCATTAGTAAAGGACCTTTAGACCATCTTACTTACAGATCAGGCAACTAGGTACAAATTGTAATGTTAATCCAGCAGAAGTGCCATGCATTGCTAGGAATAATAGTTTCATTCCTAGATTTGGTTATTGTAATGTGAGGGTCCGTGGGAGCTTGCTGGATATGCTACCCAAGCCATACTTATAGCCCGAGGGAGGAAGTCTCCTGCTATGGCTCAAGAACACACACTGGGTTCTGCTGGTACTTGAAATCTGACTCTGCTAGAGGCCTGTTAATGTGGCTAGCTATGAAGGAAGAAGGCTCATGGCATGCTGGCTCCAGACTGAGCTGAAAGACCAAAGGAATAAGTTACCAGGCAAAAGCATTCTTAGCTGACGTTTTCCTTTTCCATCATAAAGTGAAAGTAAAATACTTAAAGCAACAAAATTTGCATGTGTTGCAGAACCTGGTGACATTGGACAGAAGTTGTGTTTTGAAAGTTATAAGCAATGTTAGTTTGAGTGTTGAGGCATCTTATTTTTAGCTGTTTTAACTATTTTGTTCCTGGAGTGTAAAGGTACTTTTATTTAGAGTAGAAATGATATGGTGGTAAAGATGTAGTTTTAAGATACTTTTGCAGTTTCAATAGTTGTGAATGAAATAGCTAGGTGGAAAAAAAACACACCCAAAACAAAAACATTTAAGTAAAGACGATGCTCAACACATCCACAGTAAATAAAGGTAACCATTCTGGCAAAGTGAAATGCAACCAGATGAATTTATAGATTCCGGTAAGAATGTTGAAACCGAGAAAAATGTAAAGATTGTTCAGATGCTTATGGGACCATGACTCGATCTCATCTCCAGGTTTTCTGCTCGCACATTCCCTCCTCAATCTTATTTGAATCAAGATGGCTGTGGATGACTATGAAGAACTTCTCAAGTACTATGACCTATATGAGACTATTGGGGCAGGTACGTGCAAGAGTTGAATTTGGATTAGTCTTAATATTTACCAACCTAAAGGGAAGAGTGGTGGTTCACTTACAAAATACATTTTTAAAAAGGTACTTTGCCCCAAAAAATAACTGCATTGCTTATGTCAAATTCTCAAGCTGTGCCCCCATGCTGAGGGGGCCTAAGAGCTCCTTATAACCTTTTTTTATGTTAAGTTCACAAGTTTAAACATGGGAGTGACTGAGTATGCCCCAAACTGTATAACTCTAATATTCAATATTTTCACACAACAAAACCCATATATCAAACTCCTGTCGAGACAATTAAAATCTCTCTACTATACCCCATTAACATGTATAGCACCATTTAATAATAATATTGCACTTATGTTTTTCTTTATATCCCACATAATTAGTTTCTTATTTTATATTCCACTTTATTTCTTAATTTCATTTTCTCAAAACTGTATCATTTCATGATGTCTTCACGTTCTCCCTTTAGTCCAAAGATTATCTCTGTTGCACCCTCTCTCATAAGGGCTTCCTCAGGGACTAACCAACACTATTTCTGAATAAGGATTCTTCCACTCTCATCCTAGAACAACAATACATCTAATTACTCCATAACCCAAAAATTATTCCCTAATATCACCAAAAATAAATCTATCCACTTACCATATAAGAATAAACTTCACAAACACCAATATAATCACTCAATATGCATATGTCCTTTTTACTCATACTGGCGACTTTCAACCATTTTCAAAAGCTTTTTCATTTCTTCAATTGATCATCAATACCAGTCATCTATAATCAAACATACAAACTGGTTGAGAGGTAGATTTTAATTGTCTAGATAGGAGTTTGATATATATGGGTTTTGTTATAATAAATGTGTGACAATAATATTGAATATTAGTTTCTTTGTGTGTATATTTAATGGCTATAATAGGGAAAATTTGATAATTTAACCCTGTTTTGTAATACCAAACTGTATAACAGGATTTTATTAATATGAGCAACTAGAATTGAAAATACTGAGAATTGCTGAATTTCCCTTTATGAAAAGTTAAAAACAAACCAGTGCGTAAATCCATTGAAACACATGAATTCATATTGGCTTCAAATGCAGAGGCTGTTTACACTACACTATCTTCTAGACAATCTGAGATCTTGGCAGCAAGTATTTAAAATTACAGCTACTTATGTTTGTTTAGCTCCTGTAACTAAGGTGCTGTTGCTCATAGAACAAATCTTCATTGTGCTGTTCTACCCTTGGAGAGGTTCTTTGACCTATGCTTCTACTTTCATGGGCACAAATACACTGAAAGCTCCATTATCTGGTACTTTACTTTTGACATGCTCAGTTAACCTGCATCTTATATAAATTTTTTGTTTTTGCTGCGTGACTGTTTGGAATAGGGAGCACATGCTCATCATAGTTTTTATCTCACTTTTCCAGCAGAGGTTTCAAACTGTTACAGCTAAATTGGGGTTTACAAAAAGTATAGGGTATATCAATGATTGGATCTAAATATTAAAGGTCCTTGATATACACTTTGGCAATGCATTTACAAACATTTTATACTGTGCACTGGTTTGGTTAAGAAGGCCGTCTGCATTCTTTGTTGCATTCTTTTTGTTTAACAAAAAATGAAATTACTTTTTGCTTCTAAAGCATTCTGTTTGGTAAATGCAGGTGGCTTTGCAAAAGTCAAACTTGCCCGCCATATTCTAACAGGGGAAAAGGTCGCAGTCAAAATCATGGACAAAACTTCTCTTGGGGTAAGTACTCGGGGATGAGAGGAAGCGGTTCTAGAGGAGGGGAGCCATAACTAGCAGTGAAGGCAGTTTGGAGGAACAGCTAAATGATGCTGCAAAGAAACATTGAAGGGGGGTGGAGGGGCAGAGGTAAAAGGGAGTATTGATATATAAAGGGGAGAAGACGAAATGGAGAAATGAAAAACATGAGTTAAGAGTTAACAGAGCAAAGTTCATTCAGTCCAAATGAGGCATACATTGTGCAAATCCTTTAGGTGCTGTGTAAACTTAATCTACATGTTGGGAAAATAAAAGGGAACATGGTTGCCTTATATCCACAATTTGTGGTAAAGAGCTGTGGAATCATACTAGACTACGCCGACTGTGGAAAACCAAATAGTACCAGTGACTGAGAAAGCATTCTGGTGGTGCTTAATAGTGAAACTATGCCCTTACAACCAGGTGACCTCAAAGGTTATGCAAGCAGTTTTCACATACAGTTTTTTTGTCTGATCACTTATGTTTTTGTTTTTTTTTGTTTTTTTTTTTTTAAATGCTATTCAGCTTACAAATTCTGCCAGGAGTATGTAAACTTTTGAGCACAACTGTACCTTGGCTATTGCAACTCCAGCAACACACAACTACCAAAAAACAAACTGCAGATAACAATCCTAGCATAACATAGTAATGATGGCAGAAAAGGATCAAATGGTCCATCCAGAATGCTCAGCAAGTTTCTTATGGTAATATCTACCTCGCTGTGTAGGTCACCCTGCGGTTTCTCTTGTGTAGATACCCCCAATACTTATACGTTTAGTAATATTTACAATCAAAAACCAAGCAACTGATAAAACCCCCAAAAATTACTGCTAGCAGCATTTTTACTGGGTAAGGAGCCTTCTTGAAAATTCCAGCAATGCTGACTTGCTTTGCTTTTGCACTTGGCTGTAGAAGTCCTGTGCTGTTTCCCTTATGTCTGCATATTAGTGCCCCCAGACCATAAGTCAGGGCCTGAGTTAGTTGTCGTTTGAATCCAATTCCCTTTTTTTCCCCCTCTGCTGTCAAAGCCGAGAATGATGCAGTTGCCTTTAAAAGTTGAGGTTTATTGGTTGAGGGTAGTAACTATTGCCCTGAGCAGGTTACCCCCATGCACTTTCCTTCATTTCTGTCCTCTAGGCTTCAGGGATCCACAGTGTTTATCCCATGCCCCTTTGAATTTTTTGATTGTTTTTGTCTTCACCTCCTCTGGAAGACATTCCAGGCATTTACCATCTTCTTTATGAAGAAATATTTCTTGATATTGGTTCTGAGTTGTCCCCCTGAAGTTTGTTCGTGACCCCTAGTTCTAAGGCTTCCTTTCTAATGGAAAAGGTTTGAAGTTAATGCATCACTAAAACCTTTCAGGTATCTGAAATTCTGTACCATATCTCCTTTGCACCTCTTCTAGGGTATACATATATTTCATTTTTTTTTTTTTATTCAATATAAGAGCAGGTATCTAACATCTCCTCCAGGTACTGCTTCCTGAGTACCTTGAAGGCAAATAACACCTGTACATTAACATTTTCTTCCCCTCTTGAACACCTCCCACTACCCTTGCCTGTCAGACTTTATAAAACAAAAACCAAAAAAAAACCAGCCCGAACATCTCCCCCTGTTGTGTCCCCTTTCTCTCACTTTGAAAAAGTGCTGAATGCTGTGGCCTTCCTCTTCAGCTAGCCAGATCAATCCAGATGCATGAGTTATGCCTCCCCCACCAGCATTTGGAAAATAAGATTAACAGGCTTGCTGACTTCACTCTACATAGGCTCCCATGTTGCCTTCAGCCTGCCAGTATTCTGTCTGCAATAGTAGAAGAATCCACTGATGCCAGGAAACAACAAATATAGACAATTAATAAACTATTCCTGAAGTACCGTAAGTATAGGGTGGGAAGCTCACCGAGACCTCATATGTTACATGCCCATGTCTAGGCTTAATGAGAGCTTATAGTGGCGCAAGCTTCTCTTAATGTTATAATCATAGGTCTCAATGGGCTAAGTTTTGTGTAACAAAGCTGCCCCAATGCACTTAAAGTCTCAAACTGTGCTATAAAGTTGTACTTAGCTTGCAACTTTAATATCCGGCATGAAGTTATGAAAGAGCTGGTAATGAAGATGGTAAGGTGGTAAAACGCCGACTTTGTTCCGACACGGCGTGTTTCGGAGGGAACCTCCTTCCTCAGGGGGTCGGGTGCCACTAATACCTGCTTTTGTCTCTTGCCGAGGAAGCTTGGCTTTACTGTGGGTAAAATAAGCACAAGAGAAAATAAGTGCATGCCAGGTCCCACCACTAAGATGAGATGGCAGTATAAGTTGGAGGAACACTCACTGTGTGCTATGCGTTGACTTAAATTGCTGCACAGGACGGCGTCTCTGTAGAACTCTACAAGTAAAACGACGTATAATAGAGAACCCCACTTTAAGCTTTATAACTGATAACGTGCATACCTTGTATCCATGTATACTACCTTGTCGAGGTGCTGAAGTCAATCGCTATGCCGTGAATGAACTATCGGCAGCGCGACATCTGAAAACGCTGACCTTTAGTAGGAGAAAAAGGCGCCGAAATTTGTGGGTGTATCCTAATATGGGCACCTACGTCATTGAGGGGGCCATTTTGGGACGGAAAACTGTCCTTATTAGGACAATGACGTCGGCGGCGGCCAATTTGGAACTACTATGGCTTGGGCTTACCCCTACCGTGGTCTGCACTGTCCATAAAAGGAAAGTGACGACATCAGCGGCCATTTTGAAAAAGCTTCGGCTTGTAAGAGCCCTTGACAGAATCTTTATGTGGGCTATCCATATAAGGGAAATGACGTTTCAGGGGGCCATTTTGGAAATGTTGAAACAGGGACAGAAAATCTCATACTGTCCTGAAAAAGATAATGACGTCACTAACCACTGCTTGTGTGAGAGAAGAGATCAGTGAGCGGATGCAAGGGGTACACAGACTGTATGGGCAGGAGCTAAAAACTGTCTAAATGAGTGTACCACCGACGTCATTGTCCTAATAAGGACAGTTTTCCGTCCCAAAATGGCCCCCTCAATGACGTAGGTGCCCATATTAGGATACACCCACAAATTTCGGCGCCTTTTTCTCCTACTAAAGGTCAGCGTTTTCAGATGTCGCGCTGCCGATAGTTCATTCACGGCATAGCAATTGACTTCAGCACCTCGACAAGGTAGTATACATGGATACAAGGTATGCACGTTATCAGTTATAAAGCTTAAAGTGGGGTTCTCTATTATACGTCGTTTTACTTGTAGAGTTCTACAGAGACGCCGTCCTGTGCAGCAATTTAAGTCGACGCATAGCACACAGTGAGTGTTCCTCCAACTTATACTGCCATCTCATCTTAGTGGTGGGACCTGGCATGCACTTATTTTCTCTTGTGCTTATTTTACCCGCAGTAAAGCCAAGCATCCTCAGCAAGAGACAAAAGCAGGTATTAGTGGCACCCGACCCCCTGAGGAAGGAGGTTCCCTCCGAAACACGCCGTGTCGGAACAAAGTCGGCGTTTTACCACCTTACCATCTTCATTACCAGCTCTTTTATAACTTCATGCCGGATATTAAAGTTGCAAGCTAAGTACAACTTTATAGCACAGTTTGAGACTTTAAGTGCATTGGGACAGCTTTGTTCCATAGCGTCCCACAAAACTTAGCCCATTGAGACCTATGATTATAACATTAAGAGAAGCTTGCGCCACTATAAGCTCTCATTAAGCCTAGACATGGGCATGTAACATATGAGGTCTCGGTGAGCTTCCCACCCTATACTTCCTTCAGGAATAGTTTATTAATTGTCAGTATTCTGTCTGCAGCAGATGGTAGGCCAGCTTATCGCATGGTAGGCTGAATGTAAAGGATTTATATTGAAGGGCTGCTCCTGTGGTGAAAGCCATGTGCTCCCTCCCCAGTTGAGCCTAGGGGGCTTCTAAGGATTTGTGCTTTAGATTTTGCCCTTCTGTCCCCCTTCCTCCCACTTCATTTCTGTTTCTCCAGGACCTCCTGTGGGGAGGGGGCTGGGGAAAGAGGATAATTTGTATCTGCATTTTTTTCTTCTTGATTTCCCTCTTTGCCTGCCTTTTTTTTTTTTTCTTTTTGGATAAGCTTTGAGTCAGCAGTACCTGCATTGGGGTCAAAGTGAGTGAAACTTTCTAACATTTTCACAGTCTGGGTATTGGTCTCAGCAGGCAGTGCAGCGAAGGGAGCAAGGCTGGCTTCCTTGGAGTGCAGAAAGACTGCTTTGCAATGTGACTCTTGCAGATAGGAGGGAGGAGGAGGATCCTATTGCCACAAGTATGTGGAGAAAAAGGAAACCGGGCTGCAGGAAGGCATGCTGAGGGTGGGTGAGGGACTGCATCTGCAGAGCCAGTAGTGCAGCTGGTTTGCCCTGGCATTTTGTCTGCTGTGGTGGGAATGGTGGCTGTTTTGGGTGAGTGACATGAACTTGAGCTTGTCCTGCTCACCTGGATCCCGAGATGCAGGAACTGTGAAGTATTTCTTCTAGGGCTGCAATAACAGCTGAAGCTAGTTAAAGCTCCCTCTTCAGAGATCAGCCTCCTTTTTAGCTTGGTCCTCAAATTCTACAGAATTTTTGAGATGTCTTCGACAAGCATTTGGTAAGGGTCAGGGTGCTGCCTCTGTTCTTTCTCCGGTGGTTTGTTCCCCAGGAAAGAGATCCTGGAATTTCAGGCCACGAGATTGAGAAGGGAGAGGAAAGGTCTGTGAAATCTGATGGTACTCTGAGAAGGTTGAGGGATATTAGCAGCAATGGAGAATTAGGAGAATATCCCCCTGAGATGGAAGACAGCTCTTCTCTAGTCAGGCTGTTTCACAAGGAAGAGTGGTCCTCCTTAATTTCCCATTCCTTAAGTCTGCTTAATGCTGAAGAAAAGCTGGGGGAAGATTCTGGGTTTGTAAAGGATCCTATTATGACTAGTATTTGTAAGCCTGCTAAAGCTTTTCCTTTGTACATGTTGGTTAAAGATTTACTTGATTTACAATAGGATTCTCCTGACACCAATTTTAAAAAGGGTTGTTCTGATGAAGCTATATCTTTTTATCTCTCAAGAAGAATAAAGGTTAATCTTTCCTAACATGGATGTGCTGGTTTTATTGGTCATGAAAAGGACCACTAGTCCCATCAAAGGTGTGACGTTCAAAGATGCTCAAGATAGGAAGATAGAGCTGGTATTTATACTAGAGGCCTCAAAGGCCTGTTTGTTTGTTCAGGTGGCTACATGTAGCTGTACTGTGGCTAGAGCGGGGTTGCATTTGTCTCAGCAAATGCAGAAGAGTCCACAAGATAGCAGTGGACCTGGTCTGGATGAAGCAGCACAAAAAGTCAGGAGTAGTCTTTGGTGGCTGCATTCTTTGATTTGTTTGTTGCGGCCATTCTCCTAGCCCAGTTCGAATGCTGTGTCAGAACTGAGGAAGAATCCCATTTTGATTTCCTTATGTAAAGCCTCTTGTGTTTTCCCTGTGAGGGATGCTATTCAGGACTTGATTGATCTGGAATGGGATGCCCAAGAGGCATTTTCTGCAGGGGGTCAGATATTGGAAGACCTGTACCCCTTGGATCAGACTGGGAAAATGCAAACGCTCTCTCAAAGTGGGTGCTCTGGTATGTGCCGTATCTAAGCGGACTGCTATTCCCATAGAGGGAGGAGCGGCCTTGAAGAATGAACATAAGAACATGCCATACTGGGTTAGACCAACGGTCCATCAAGCCCAGCAACCTGTTTTCAACAGTGGCCAATCCAGATCATAAGAACCTGGCAAGTATCCAAAAACTAAGTCTATCCCATGCTACTGGTGCTAGTAATACTCCAACTATTCACTATTGCAAGGGAAAACCTTGTACGGGGGTTTCATGTAAGAATAACTGATTTGCAGTTATCCTTTTTGTTCACCCCGTCTATTCTTTTATTATTTCTGGAGACATTCACTTTTTGTTTAATTTTTCTATCTTTTTTCTTTTCCTTTTCTCTTAAAATCCCTTCTCCCTGGCTGCTTGTCCGACCCACTTGAACTTTTATTTTATACTTATCAAGGTCGCCGCTTCTGTTGATGTTCATGGGTACGGAGCTGCCAGTCCGACATTGGCCATGTTTCTGCACTTTGTGCCTGCTTCAGGGACTGCGGGAGAGTTTGGCACTGTGTCTAATACCAGGTTCACAGTGTCTGTATCACCTTTAACAAAATAGTTACTTATGTATTATTAAAAAACATAATTTCTTAAATTGCTTTCTATTAAGTTATATTCCCACCTTCACTAAAGAATTACTTCTTGTTGTGCCGTGTTTCAAGTGAGCGATGCCTTCCATGCCTGTCTTGGCGTCCTATCTATTCTAACTCTTTTTATACCTACCACGGGCACACACCTCCCAATCTCATCCAAATCGAGGCTACCTCTGGTGTGTCCAATTTCGGGCGATTATCTTTTCTCTCTACACCCTTCTCCTAAATACTGTGTACTGTTTTATAACCTCCAATTTTGTTTTGTCGTTAGCTGGACCCATTTATTGTGTGTAACGAAATTGGACACACCGGAGGTAGCCTCGATTTGGATATTGAATAAGCAGGGAAAAAGAGGTTGGTTGGCGATTACTGATGCTAGTAATAGCAGTGGCTATTTTCTAAGTCAACATGATAGGATTGAGGCTATTTTTAAGCAAGCCTCTGAGGCAGTAGCAATGAATTTATAGAGTGCCTCCTGTTGTGCCCTAGTGGCAAGGTCTTGTCTGCTTTTCTCTCAGGAGGTTGAGTCTGGAGGGAGTTTGATAGCGGTTATGGAGCCTTCTGCTGCCTCTTTAGCAGATGCAGGCTGTGATTTGTTCTGGACTTTGGCCAGAAGAGTGGCTTTGGTGATAGCAGCCAGACATCAACTCTGGTTGTGAAATGCTTCCAAAGCCAGTCTTAACAAGATGCTCTCTAAAGGCTCGCTCTTGTTTTGGGAGCAAGTTGGAGAAACTGGCCAATAAGTGGGGCGAGTCTCCAGTGCCTTGGTTGCTTGAGGATAAGAAACAGTTTCAGCATCCCTTTGGTATGAGGGGTCATTTCCAGGGTTCCAGGAGTTTTCATCCCTACAGAGGGTTGACCATTCAGCAGACTTGGCCTTTCGGTAGGTCTCAGTCCTCTCGTTCCTGACAGCCCAAGAGAGGAGTGGGCTTGGGTGATAGACCTTCCCGAGCTTCCCAATGAAGGTTTGCTGACCCACCTTCCAGGATATGAAATAGGGGGATGTCTCGCTTTTATCAGAGGTGGGTCAATATCTCATCGGACCAGAGGGGCCTGGAGGTGATATGTGAAGGGTATGCACTGGAATTTCACAGTATTCCTTGGGATGTGTTCATCTCCTTGCCACTCTCTGCAGAAGAAGCGGGCAGTGGAGTTCACACTTCAAAGGCTTCTTAGACTGAGTGCTGTGATTCTGGTGCCCGTGTCTCAAAGTATGGGGCAATATTCCATTTATTTTGTTGTGCCCAAGAAGGAGAGCACCTTTCGTCTCATCCTGGATCTCAAGAGGGTCAACCGACACTTGATGACCCATTTTTTAATGGAAACCTTATGCTCTATGATGATGGCGATGCAGTCAGGAATTTCTGACCTCCTTGGGTCTGGAGGCTTACCACCTTATACCCATCAGATTAGAATACCAATGCTTTCTACGCTTCGTGGTGTTGGGGCACCATTATCCGTTTTGGGCACTGCCTTTTGGTCTTACCACCGCTCCCAGAACACTTTCCAAGATTATGGTGGTGGTAGCAGTGGCCTTGTGAAAAGAAGGAATCCTGGTGCACCCATATTTAGGCGTCTGGCTGAGTCAAGCCAAGTCTCAGGATTAGAGCTGACTAGTGACTCACAAGTTGATCTCCTTATTTCAGGATTCTGGTCCACCTGTACTTGGACAGATTGGCTGATTTGGTCCAAGACTCTGGAAGAGAGCCTCCTGGTGTTGTGCAAGGTGATCTCCAAGTTACAGGAGCTCGGTTGGGTGGTGAACCTGAACAAGAGTACTCTTCAGCCTTCCCAATCGCTAGTGTATCTGTGTTTGGTTTGACACTAAACAGGGTAGGGTTTCCTGCCGGAGGGTTGTTTTTTTAGAAGTTGATGATGCAGGTGTGTCTATTGCTGAACATAGGACCACACTGTTGGACATATTATCTGCAGGGTGTTTGGATTGATTGCGGTGACCCTGGAAATGGTGCCGCAGGCAAGGGTAAATATGCGCTCTCTTCAGCGCATTCTGCTGTCTCATTAGAACCCACAATCTCAGAACACTTCGATTTGGCTTCATCTACTGATGGAAGTCTGCACACACCTGCATTGGTGGTTAACAGCGGATCATCTGAGAAAAGGGGTTTCCCTAACCTCACCAGATTGGCTAGTACTCACGACAGATGCAAGCCTCCAGAGTTGGGAAGCTCACAATCAGGAGCTGACAGAGCAAGTGTGCTGGAGTGCAGAAGATACTCTTTAGTGGAGTGTCGAGTAAAAAAGAGACTAAGATTTACTCACCAGCCGGTGGTAACCCGAGAAACCCCGATATGGGAGAGAATAAATGGTTTTTAAATCTGATTTTTTAGTCCGACAAACTGAGAAACTCTCACACAGGCTCCTGTTCCACGATGCCAACAGCAGCATGGAAAAACGAAGACTGAAGGGAGACCCCTGTGGCTGAGAATATCATGGCATGCTCAGTGTGCCAGTCAAAAGCTTCTAGAAACTTTGACAGAGTTTTCCTTGATAGGACTTCCGGCAGTGACATCACCCATATGTGACGTCACTGACGGAGCCCATATGTGAGGACTACATCCTGCTGTCCTGGGATAACACCTATTACAAGGTAAGCAATTTTGCTTTCTGGATCCACCTGTCTAAATGCTAAGAAATGAGAAATTACTGCTTACCTGATAATTTACTTTTCTTTAGTATAGACAATTTGATCCACCTTCCCACCCTTGGCTGCCAGCTGGCTATGCTATTGACCTGCATGGCTGCTTGTTTTCAGGGGTTACTGGTAAGTGTTAATACACTGTCTGAGCTCAGTGTTTCCTATTGGCTGAGTACTGGAATGGTTATCTGTTAATAATAAAGTTTTTTTTTTTTGTTTTTTTAGTCTGTCCACAGCTTTTGCAGAGAATACTGGCAGGCTGATGTCACTGCAGGGTATATAAACAGTGATGTCAGATTTGCTCAGTCTCCCTCTGCTAGTCAAGGTGCATAACCCACTTGATCTGGATCCATCTGTCTACTACCTACCTGATAATTTTCTTTTCTTTATTAATTTCTCCTAGGTCAAGCAGGATGGTAGTCTTCACATGTGGGTGACATCCAATGAAGCCCAGCACAGAAAACTTTGTCAAAATTTCTAAAAGCTTTGACCAGCACACTGAGCGGTCCAAGCATGCCGCTATCCACGCGAGGTCCCACTTCAGTCTCTTTTCCACAGAGCAGTTGCCTCACAGTTCATGGAGCTCTTCTATTTTCTTATTTTTCTTGACATTATCGGGTCTTTTCCTGGTTTTTCCTCTTCTGATCCCCCTTTGCGGTCTGTAATTCCTCAGTGTGGTAGGTGGTTATTGCCGCCTTTTTTTTTTTTTACTTTTGTGGTTAATTGCCCAACTCCTTGCCTCATGGTGACCGCCGGTTGTCTACTGCACGCTGGGTATTTTCTCATGGCGTTGACTGGTTTTCGTCGGTGCCCCGCGGACCATGTCCATCACGGATCTGCATGAGGTTTGCATTCTAAGAACATAACATGCCATACTTGGTCAGACAAAGGCCCAGCATCCTGTTTCCAACAGTGACCAATCCAGGCCATAAGAACCTGGCAAGTACCCCAAAAACTAAGTCTACTCTGCCTGGGGAACCTCGTGTGGGTGTCGTCTGTGTGACCAGATGACTCACAAAGGCCATTGTGCGTGCCATGATAAAGATGAAGCTTTTTGGCTCTGCAAAATCTGTTCCTACTACTCCTGCATTGGAACTCTCAACGCTGAGGTCGTGGGGATCCTCTCAATAAGCTCCCTCTCGCCACTTCCAAGGATCGTGGGATCTGTCCTTGGAAGTGGCGAGAGAGAGTGCGTTGCGAGGGCGCTAGGAAAAGTCTGGGCCAAGTACTGTGGGAGCTCCCGCAAGCATCGCCACCAGTCGCAGTCAGCGCATGGCTGTGGTTCTGGTGTGGCACTGGCAGCTGCCATGCCGCCACTGAAGCAACACTGGCCATCAGAGGCCCTATCCTCCAATACCCTCTGAAGTCCTAGGCGTTCCCTACACATATTGGTGCTGGGCACCATGCCTCCTTGGAGACCCGAGGAAGAGCCGGTGACGCTCGTCCCTCTCCCTCAGTCCTGGCCACACCAGGCTTTGAGGAGGAGCTGGACTGCACTGTGTAGTCCATGGTGCTCAAAGCACTCCAGAATGTTGAGCTGTTAGTGCCACCGGTGCCTGAGCCTCTGCAGTCTATTTTAGTACCTCTGCTGGAGCATCTGGATGTCTTTAGGTGCCCTACTGATGGAACTGGTGCCCGAGGTGTCTTCGGTTCTCCAGCAGCCACCGATGCCCCCACACTGAAGTGATTCCTGATCCTCTGCTTTGCTGAGGTGGAAGATATGGCTGGTACAGGGTTTCCAAGACCATGGTTCCCCAAGCCCTTGCTGAGTCCCTCCAACCTCCAGTCCCCCCAATGCCAGGGGAACCATAGATTCCCACAGTGCCCTCGAGGCCCTTACGACCTTTAGAGAGATTATTCCACAAAGTTGTCCTCTGATTATTCAGACGACCCCCTCTCTGATCCCTCCCTGCCAGAGAAGTGGCATCTGTCACTCCTCCCTCCCCGCGGATCTGTCCTTTGCAGGGTTTGTCAGGGCCATGGCTAAAGCATTACCTTCGTGAAAACTCTCTAAGAATTCAGTGTGTGGTAGCAGCCAGATTAATCAAAGCCAAGATTGCTGTAAAACCACAATCCATCTGTTATAGTTGCTATCTCCTTCAGTGAGGAAAAACTTTTTTTGCTCTCATATAAAGGCATGAAGAAACGCATCACCGGCAGACGCCGGCACCTAAAGCCGCCTCTGAACATCTATTTCGGCCCTCGATGAAGGCACAAGCCGAAACACGGATCCAGTGTCGGGCTTTTCTCCATACTAGCCTCGCATGAAGAACATGGCGTTTCTTCACCGTGCTAATAAGCTAAGTTCATATTATTGACAGTTGGAAATAGAAATTGCGATTGAAAGTTGGAAATTTTAAAATACGTGTTTCAACAATTTTTGCAATTGCATAATATTTTCACTAACACTATTTGGTGTATTGGACTCACTAAGCAAACTAAAATACTCATTAATGACCTATGATTATAACATCTGGCATATCAATCATATGCTATTTAGCATTACAATTCATGCCTTTATATGAGAGCAAAAAAAGTTTTTCCTCACTGAAGGTGATAGCAACTATAACAGATGGATTGTGGTTTTAAAGCCATTACCTTCCAGCTGCTTATGGAGGGGGATGCACGACATAAGATGCTGGAGGTACTCCAGTTTTTCAATGCTCCTAAGGAGATCGTGGTGGTTTCCATCCACAACATCTTTAAGGACCTCCTCAGGATGTGGGAGCACCCTATATCTCCCCTTGTCAACAGGCTGATTCCACCTATTTGGTGCAGCAAGCCATGGGATTTGAAAAACAGCAGCTCCCCCACCAGTCTGTGGTCGTGAAGTCCACTCTGAAGAAGGTCTGGTGCTCCCACACACACATGCCTCTGCTTCCCTGGGCCGAGAGCATAGGGAGCTTGACGCTTTGGGCAGGAAGGACTTCCAGGGTCCTATGCTGGTCGCCTGTATTGCTGCCTACCAGCTATATATGACCCAGTACAACCAGACCATCTGGAAATGGGGCCAGGGCCTCACAGATGGTTTGCTCTAACATCAGCAAGAGGCACTTTTGGCCATCGTCCTACTGGGTCTAGAAGCTGGCAAGCATGAGGTGCGTTCCACCTATGATGTCTTTGAGACAGCGGCCCGTGTAGCGACGGTGGGATCAGCATCTGGAGAATGGCCTGGCTCAGAGCTTCTGACTTCTGTCCGGAGGTGCAGGAAAGGCTAGCTGACCTTCCTTGCACTGGTGAAAACCTCTTTGGGGATAAGATTCAGGATACAATTGAAGGACCACCATGATACCCTTCAATAGCTTTCCACCAGCACCTCTGATGCCCCATCCTCCGCCAGGAAATCTTCCAGGCAAGACCCCGGAAGCCCTTCTACAGGCAGAGGAAGTATTATTCTCCAGCCTTCCGGGCTCGTCCACCACGCACTAGTTCCAGGGCCGCCCTCACCAGCAGTTAGCGCCTAGGCCCCAGCTACAGGCTTTTGACTGGAGGCGAGGGAGCGAAAGTCAGTCGAGCATATCCCCGATGCTGGATCTCCCAGTGGGAAGCAGGCTCTTCGGCTTTGCCCGTCGCTGGGAGGATATTAAGTTGGACCGTTGGGTCCTTGCCATCATCTGGGGTTATTGTTTCAACTTCAGTGGCTCCTAGAGACCTGTCCCCCATGTCCATCGTGGGGTTCATCTGCCCAGCAGATTATGCTTCAAACAGAAATCTCTGCTCTTCTGGTAGCAGGTGCAGTAGGGCCGAGGGTTCTATTTGAGGTACTTCTTCATTCCAGAAAGGATCAGGGGTTGCGCCCCCATCCTCGACCTCAAGGCATTAGAAAAGTTTAAGATGGTCTTTCTGGGCATGCTAATTCCCCTCCTCAAAAGAGGAGATTGGCTTTGTGACCTCTAGGCTTATGCACATATAGCCATTTTCCCAGACTACAAAAAGTACCTCTGCTTTGTGGTAGGGACTGCCCATTACCAATACAGGGTACTGCCTTTCGGGTTGGCCTCAGCCCCTGCATTTTCACCAAATGCCTGGCGGTGGTGGCTGCCTATCTCAGATGTCAGGTGATGCATGTTTTCCCGTACCTAGGCGACTGGTCATGAGCGATTTCTGTGCAGGGGCCTTGAGTGCTCTAGCCCTGACAATGCAGACGCTACAAACCTTGGCATTTATCAACTACCCTAAGTCTCACCTCTACCTGTCTCCTCAGCTGGACTTCATAGGGGCCAGGCTGGACATGGCACAGGCAAAAGCATTTCTGCCCCGGGATCAGGCTCTCGCCTTGTTGGCAGCCCTTGTCTGCAATAGCCAGCAGGTATCAGTTTGCTAGGCCACATGGTGACTTCCATCCATGTCGCCCCTCTTGCCCATCTGTGCATGTGGAGGGCTCAATGGACTTGTAATCACAATGGCGACAGGCTGCCTAGAACCTTGAGACTCTGTGGGCATCTCTGTCCTGGTGGGAAGACCTCTCCAGCTTGGAGAGGGGACTCCCCTTCCAAACTGCTCTGCCTCAGGTGATTCTCACTGCTGACTCCTCTCCTCAGGGCTGGGGAGCCCATATTAACCACATCCACATGCAGGTCTCTGAACTGCTTCCGAAGTCCGCTGCCTGATAAACTTCCTGGAGCTTCAGGCGATCTGTTATGACTTGTGGGCATTAAGAGACTGGTTGTCATGCAAGGAAGTCCTGATCTGGATAGACAGCCAAGTAGCATGTGGTATGTCAACAAGCAGGGAGGCACGGGCTTGTTCCTCTGTTATGAAGTGGTGCAAGTGTGGATCTGGGCCCTTTCCCAGGGGATGTCACTGCGAGTGACATAACTTCCGGGACATCTAAATGTGCTGGCAGACTGCTTGAGTCTCTCCTTTCAACCACAGGACTGGTCCCTCAACCCGGAGGTAGCATCCGAGCTATTTTGCTAGTGGGGTACACCGGATGTGGAACTTTTTGCCTCTCCACACAACTATAAGGTGAACAGGTTCTGATCCCTGTGGCTAGGGGCGAACATCTGGCCTGCGATGCCTTCTCTCTCCACTGGGGGAGGCTCCTGCTGTATGTGTACTCTCCTCTACCCGCTCTTCTTGAAGACACTTCTGAAGCTTCAGCAGGACAAAGGGACCATGATCCTTGTGGTGCCCTTTTGGTCCCGATAATTCTGGTTCCCGTCTCTACAGGACCTGTTGGTGTGGGCCCCCATCCAGCTGAGGACTGCGCCTGATCTCATCTTGCAGGATCAGGGCGTCCTGTGCCATCCGAACCTCCGGGTGTTGGCTCTGACAGATTGGATGTTGAGTGCCTAGTCCTTCATCCCTTGGGGCACTCGGACTTTGTGTCTCAGGTGCTAGTGGCATCTCTGAAGCCTTCAACCAGGAAGTCCTACAGCTTAAAGTGGAAGAGAATTTCCATCTGGTGTGTCGGGAATGACTTGGATCCTTTCTCATGTTCCCTCCCCCAGCTTTTGGACTACCTGTGGCACCTCTGAGTCTGGGCTTCAAACCACTCGGTCAGGGTTCACCTTAGCACTGTTTCATGAGGGACCTCCTCCAGCTGAAGCCCCTTCAGCCTCCTGTTGAGATCCCAGGACGCAACATTGTCCTGGCACAGCTCATGCGCCTTCCCTTTGAACTGCTGCAATCTGAGTTCCTCACCTGGAAAGTTGTATTCCTGGTGGTGATTCCTTTTTCTCATAGTCTGTGAACTTCAAGCCCTGGTTACGTAACCCGCCATACACGAGGTTTTCCATGATTGTGTGGTCTTGCGTATGCACCCTAAGTTTCTGTCCCACCTTAATCAGTCCATCGATCTACCTTCTTTCTTTCTGAGGCCTCATTTTCCACGCAGGTGAATGGGCTCTTCATACCTTGGACTGCAAGAGGGTCTTGGCTTCTATTTAGATCGCACAACTGGCCATAGGCAGTCCACTCAGCTCTGTGTCCTTTGATACCAACAGGCTGGGAGCAGCGGTGGGTAAACAGACCTTGTCTAAGTGGTTGATGACTTGCATTGCCTTCTGCTATGCGCAAGCAGGCCTTCCGCTAGCTGGCAGAGTAAAGGCTCACTTTGTGTGGGCAATGGCGACATCGGTGGCTCATTTGCTTGCAGTCCCCATCGTCTAAATCTACCGAGCCACAACCTGGAGTTTTTCTTCACATGTTTGTGGCTCACTACTGCTTGGACAAGGATGGTCGTCAGGACAGTCCCTTCGGTCAATCTCTCGCGCAACCTGTTCCAAACCTGAACCCAACTCTTCTGTTCGTGCTTCTTGTGGGAACCAGATAGTGCCACAGTTGTGCCCATTGGCACCTTGTTCTGTCGCTGTTGGTCTCCCCTATTAACAGGGACAGCCTGGAGCTTGGTATTCACCCACATGTGAGGACTACCATGCTGCTTGTCCTAGGAGAAAGTGCAGTTGCTTTCCTGTAGCAAGTGTTCTAGGACAGCAGGATGTTAGTCCTCATGAATCCCTCCGCCTCCCCACGGAGTTGGGTCGTCTTTTGGTTTTTTTTTTCTCACATTTTTTCTGTTACGAGACTGAAGGGGGACTTCGCATGGATGTGCGGATAGCAGCATGCTCGCCATGCTCAGTGTGCCGGTCAAAGCTTCTAGAAACTTTGAGAAATGTTTTCTGTGCCAGGCTCCATCGGATGATGTCAACCACATGTGAGGACTAACATCCTGCTGTCCTAGGAGAACACCTGTTACAGGTAAGTAATTGCACTTTCTCAATACTATATTTTATAGTTTATATTATAAAGGAAATTCTTAAGCTGAATGTTCTATTTTTGCTATCTTATAGGATGACTTACCTCGTGTTAAAACTGAGATCGAAGCAATGAAGAACTTGAGCCACCAACATGTTTGTCGTTTGTATCATGTGATAGAGACATCCAAGAAAATATTTATGATCCTGGAGGTTAGATTGCAAATGTCAAACCTAGGCACTAGTTTTTATGTTTGTGATGTTGGCAAAGCAGTTACTTCTGTCCCTTCTGAGGTTGGTTTCTTAAAAGTAAATCTAAAATGAATGCAAATTTCAGCTTTCATGTGATTGCCACACATTTTCTTCTGCGATTACAGTAAATCCAACATGACAAACGATACCATAGGGTTTCTATAACACCCCCTGTGCCCATTTTTGGGGGTGAGTCTGTGTATATGAGTCAAAAACTCTGCTGGGTTGGACGCTTCTGAATCTGTTGTTTCTGGCTAAGGCTCACACTAGTCTCAAGAGTTTCCAAACAGCTCTTCGAGGTAGATAATTGTACACCACTTGACGTTTCACTTGACCAGGACCTACTTTAATTTCATCCAGGCAAAATAAATGAAATATTTAGCTTCCAGCTAGCTTCTGGGGGCACTGTATGCCACATAGGCACTCTCTCAAATCATATCCTCTGGTGGTTAGTGTTTCTGAAATGGTCTGTACGTTTGGGCCCTTCAATGACTTCCTGGTTTGGAAGGTCCAGAATCCCTCTTAATCTGGTGGAGTTGACCTTTTTATCTTGATGTACATGTATAATATCCAATTTTAAGTAAGCAGAAGCTTTTATCCTATTTTGTCTAAAACTTAATTATGACTCTTTTTTATACCTTTGCTGGTATGCATTTGTCAATTCTTTTTAAAGCAACAAACTGACCTTGCTGTAACAGTCCTGCAGATAGCTTATTCCAAAAGTGAACACTCCTGTTTCCCATGGCAAGATGTGACAAAGCAGATTTGGTTAAATAGTGCATGTATAGATGCCTACTTTATTTCCCAAGTCTTCTCCATGCTATATCCACCTGCAGCATTAATGGCTTTGATAAAGAACTATAACATACTGGTATGTTCTTCTGTGACTTCAGTACTGTCCTGGAGGAGAGTTGTTTGATTACATAATTGCTAAGGATCGTCTCATGGAAGATGAAGCACGCATATTTTTCCGCCAGATTGTATCTGCTGTTGCTTATGTACATAGTCGAGGATATGCTCACAGGGATCTCAAACCAGTAAGTCTGTCTAAACTATTAAGTTTGATTTAACCTGTACTCCTAACCTTGACTAATAGGACTTGTCCTTTCTCCTTTTCAGGAGAATCTACTCATTGATGAGGATCAAAATTTGAAGCTGATAGACTTTGGCCTATGTGCAAAGCCTAAAGTATGTTCATAGAATCAAATATTTGTTTACCTGCCTAATTTAACAATGGTTTTGAGTGAAGTTGATAGTTACCTTATTTTTATTTATAGAGAAATGATTAAATTTGTGAATATTCCTCTGATACAATAGCTTATTCCCTATGGATTTTGGGGGTTTGGTATGTGATTGTCACAAACCTTTAAACAATACTGCATCCAGTGTATAAATACAGCATATATGACAGTCAC
Source organism: Rhinatrema bivittatum (assembly GCF_901001135.1). Taxonomy (NCBI): domain Eukaryota; kingdom Metazoa; phylum Chordata; class Amphibia; order Gymnophiona; family Rhinatrematidae; genus Rhinatrema; species Rhinatrema bivittatum. Next base: position 271,700,739 of record NC_042622.1, read on the forward strand.
CACAGAGTGGAAGATTGTAAACAATGGGGACATGCTTTATAATGAAAGGAGCACAATTTTAATTCAAATGTTGAGTATTCAAATGTTTTAAGACCAACAGAAGACTAGAGCCAAGAAAAAGCAAAGTTGATGATATGAGGAGTTTATCTAATAATTTTAACATGGGCTGGATAAAAGTCACGTGTCTTGTCCAGGACTCATGTTTTTGTGGGGGTTTTTTTTGACTCATTGTGTGTATGTATACAATGTGTGTATTTTCATACATATGAAAAAATAGCACTAATCAAATTTACAAAACAAAATATATTACAAACATTTATTTACATTTCCAAACATATTGAAAAGTTCTTACACTTACTAGGGCATGCATAAACTTTCAGAATATACAAAACTCACATGTCACTGGCATACCACTTAATTGAAACACAGTCCTGTGTATGAACCATAAAATAGGAAATGAAGTCTTGTCTTGTGGTTCCTTGAATATGTATAAACCTATTCGATAATTCCAAAAAGAAACTGGAGCGGCTTCTAAATAAGCCCCTCAGAGAAGGGAACCCTATTGGTTCATGCGCAAGACTGTATTTCAAAAAAGTAAGCAGTATGCCAATAACACATTATGAGCTTTCTGTATTCTGAAGGCTTTCTTTATGCCTGGTACATGTATATTAAGAACTTTTCAATGTTTTGATATTTAAATTTTCTTAACATTTTGTTTTTTAATTTGATTCATTAGTTTTACTACTTTTTATTTTGTTTATATAATGAACACTTTACTGTGTGTGTGTGTGTGGTGTATGTACTGCCTAAATTTTTGGTGTGTATACACCAAATATATATACTTGTATCCCTTAATGTTTCTGCCAATACATCTTATTTACTGAAAAAACTTTCTCTATATAAGTCATTGGGAGTAAAACTGATTCATCTGTAAACTCCCACACCCCTCCTTTTGCCTGGGTTCACCTTCTGTCACTGCAAGGGTGGTAAAAGCCTGCCTGTGTAGTTTGTTACAACTTTTTTTCCAGCTTTAAATAAGAACACAATTCTTGAATACCAAATAAAATTGACTAGAAAGCTGCAGTTCAAACTCAATGTGGATGTCAAGGTATCAAGGATAGCTGCAGAGACAGCAGTGTCCATTTCATTTAAGTTTCTGGAAGTCCAGTAGTCGGAGGAGAGAGAACTGTGATGTATGTTGTAGATGCTAATGAATAGTAATGGGATAGGATTAAACAGGTGAAAAAGCAGTGCTCTAAAGAGCTTGTAGAGAAGCACTCAGGATGAGCTGTTAGATTGCCAAGAGTCTTTTGTAACTGAGTCTCTGCATGAAACTAACTGTCCCAGGCATTACTTGAGGCAAGAGAACACAGATGAAGAAAAACAGGCTAGATCCATTAAGGAGCTCAGAAACATTAAAATAACCAATCAGAAAAAAAAGCTCTGCAACATGCAGAAATCTAAGCTGTGCAATTTTGTCAAATGACATCGGGAGGGCAGCATAATACACATACAGTGCCAAAGGGGAGTTATTCACCTGGGGGGAAAAAACTCCCCAGCAATCCATACTCTGCATTTTAAAACAAATTGTCTTGTTTTGGAACACAAAGAATCAGCCTAATAAAAGCAGGAGAAACTTAAAAAGATGGTCCAGATTGCAGAAACCAGTAGTCATAACTCTTAGCAAACTCAGAGCTGACATAGATTACTCTATCATCTCCTGTTTGAGTCACATCTTGGCTTCCATCAAGGCCCAGTATGTCCTCTTCTATGTAATGCAAAATCTTCCAGCTGTGGACTTCTCAAGGAAAAGAGAAAAGGTCCCAGTTGTCTGAGGTATCCTTTACCCCAACATGGTCCTTAGCTCTTCTTTGGAAAAGCTCCCTTGGTTTCTCTAGCAATTTCACTCTTTAACCCAGAAATCCTCAGGACTTTCACCCAATGTTGCAATCCTCAGCCTGGTAGATCTCCCCTTGACTCATTCCAAACACCCCTAATGAGACTCCTGAGGGACTTGACATATGACTCTTCCCGGTGCTTGTGGAAGCACCTTCTGAAAAAAATAAACAAATTGTAGCATGCTCTAGGCAAGGTTAAAGGTGTGTAACCAAATAACAAAATACATAAAATGACTACAGATTAGTTCTATGTGCAGTTTTTTGCTCATGTTTACATACCCCTGGCAGAATTGTAAGATATGTAGCATTTTAAGAAAACATGAGTGGTCGGACAAAACACGTCTTATTTTTAATATTTCAGATTGTGCTATTCTATGATGCATAATAGTTTAATCATTAAACCATATCAATAAGGAAAATAAAATGGTCCTGTTCAAAAGTTGCATACCATTAGTTCCTAATAGCGTGTATTTGCCCCCTTTTTTGCATCAATGACAGCTTGCATTCTTTTGTGATAGTTGTGACTGTGGCCCTTTATCACATGAGAAAAATAAGCTGCCCATTCCTCTTGGCAAAAAGCTTCTGGATACTGTAAATTCTTTAGTTGTCTAGCATGAACTGCATGTTTTGGGGAGAACCTAGTGGCTCAATGTTGAGGGCAGGAGACTGATGGCCATTCCAGAACCTTCACTTCTGCTGCAGCCACAGAAGGGTCGACTTCGCCTTATGTTTCAGATCTTTGTCATGTTGGAAAGTCCAAGTGCGCCCCATGCGCAGTTCCTGCTGACGAATGCAAATTCTCCTCCAATAACTTCTGATAAGATGCTGCATTCAGCCTGCCATCAATTTTGACTAAATTCTCTGTGCCGATGTAGCTCACATGCCCCAAAACAGCAGAGATCCACCTCCATGCTTCACGGTGGGGTTAGTGTGCTTCTCTTCATAGCATTTATGGTTGTGACCATAAAGTTCAATTTTGGTCTCATCACTCCAAATTATTTTGTTCCAGAAGTTTTGAGGCTTCTGTATGTGCTGTTTGGAGTATTGTAAGTGGGCTGTTTTGTAGCATTGGCGCAGCAGTAGCTTTTTCTTAGCGACCAGACAGATTAATCCAGAACCAGTGGGTTATGCACCTCTACCAGCAGTTGAAGATGGAGCAAAGCTGACATTACCGTGTGTGTGGTATGTATATGGTGTGTGTGTGTGTTCCTGCAGGGACATCAGCTTGCCAGTATTCTCAGTCTCTAGCAGATGGACATGCATCTCCCTATTGGGGATTGCTTCAAGTTTTAGAAATAAGGAAATTATATTTTGCCCACATCTCTTGTGGTGATACCAAATGGCCCCTCCCCCAATAGTTGAGAATTCCTAAGGTGAGTTTCAGAATCCCTGACAGTGCCTTGTTCCAGTAGCTGATTTTTCAGCTGGTGTGGACTTAGCTGTTGAAATAGCTGAAAGGCAGCGAGTGCAGGATGCCGAGCACTGTGGTGAAGGTATATGCCCTCTGCCCCTGTGGCCGGAGATTGATTCTTTTCTTAGCTGGGATGGACTGAGCTCAGGTTAAAAAAAAATATATTTGACTGCTTCAGCTGGATGCACACTTTTTCAGGCACTTATTCAGCTTAGTGATAATGATTATGACTAAGAAACCTAAGTACCTTACCCTCTGTGCTGCTTGTCATATTTGGGCATCTCAGCTGGCGTTCCCTATAATTGAGCCAGTGTTATTTATTTATTTAATTTCTTTTCCTATACCGATGCTCAAGACTAGGTCTTATCGTACCGGTTTACAATGTAACTGAGGGGAAACCAATTAACATCAAGGTAGAAAGTAAAGTTACATTAAACAGGGAGCATAAAACCTGGGCAATGGAAGACAGTACAGAGTTTAAACTAAGAAAACAATTAGAGAGAGATAAATATATAAATCAACAAAAACTGTAAGATACAAAACATAGGTTTATCCTAGGCAGTTATTAGCCTGGTATGTCCAGAGGGAGAAGGGAAGGGGTGAGGTTGGGGGGGGGGAAGGGATTGGGGAGGGGTGGGGGAGTGAGAGTCAGTGATGGTTGAGGAGATCCTTCAGCGGTAGGCTTCTGCGAAAAGCCAGGTTTTCAATTTCTTTCTGAAAGTTGAATGGCATTGTTCTTGGCGTAAGTCTTGTGGAAGTGAATTCCAATGTAGTGGACCTGCTGTTGAAAGAGCTCGCTTGTGAATAGTGTTGTGGACCGATGATTTGTTGGGGGGGGCCTTGAGCGAACCTTTGTAGGCAGTTTCTGATCGGTCTTGCGGAAGTATGTAATTCAAGTGGGAAGGTGAGTTGGAGAGTGGATTGCTGGTAGACTGATTTGTGGATGATGGTGAGAGCCTTGAAAAGTATTCTATATTGGATGGGCAGCCAGTGTAGAATTTTTAGTATTGGTGTGATATGGTCCTTGCGACGAGTGCTTGTAAGGATCCTAGCCGCTGCGTTTTGCAGCATCTGAAGAGGTTTGGTGGACGAAGCGGGCAGACCAAGTAATAGAGCATTACAATAGTCGATCTTTGAAAACAGTATGGCTTGAAGCACCGAACGGAAATCCTTGAAGTGTAAGAGCGGTCTAAGTTGCTTCAGGACCTGTAGCTTGAAGAAGCATTCTTTGGTTGTGGCGTTAATGAATTTTTTGAAATTCATTCTAGAGTCAAGGGTGGCCCCAAGATCTCTGACCTGGTTTGCTAATGGGATGCTAGCATTATTTGCGAGGGGGTTGTTGTCACAAGGGGAGATAACCAGTAGTTCCGTTTTGGAAGTATTTAGGACCAAATTGAGACTCGAGAGCAGAAGGTGGTGGCGTGTAAGCAGTTGTTCCAGAAATTTAGAGTAGAGATGGGGTCTGAGATGGGGATTATGATTTGTACATCGTCCGCGTATATAAAGTGGGTGAGATTGAGACTATTGAGTAGCTGGCATAAAGGGAGTAGATATATATTGAACAGGGTAGGGGAAAGAGACGAACCCTGAGGTACACCTTGGTTTGATGGAATGGAGTGAGATTCTTTGTCATTTATTTTGACTTTGTAGTGTCTGTTGTTCAGAAAGGATGTGAACCAGAGCAGTGCAGAGCCGGATATGCCTATTTCCATTAAGCGGTTTATGAGGATATTGTGGTTTACCGTGTTGAACGCGGCAGAGATGTCGAAGGGCTAGCAGGTAAGATTGTCCCTTGTCAAGGCCCATCAGGATGTTGTCCGTTAGAGAAAGAAGGAGGGATTCTGTGTTTAGGCGTTTCCTGAATCCGAATTGAGAGGGGTAGAGAATATTGTGGGAGTCAAGGTAGTCTGTGAGTCGGATGTTGACAAGCTTTTCCATTAGCTTGGCTATAAAAGGTAGGTTTGCAATGGGGCGGAAGTTTGCAGGGTCGGCTGGGTCCAGGTTGGGTTTTTTAAGTAAGGGTTTAAGTGAAGCAATTTTTAAGAAGTCCGGGACCGATCCTTGATTGAGGGAGCAATTTATGATGTCTGCCAGCGGTTTAGCAATGGTGTTAGGGATGGTGAGAAGTAGTTTGGTCGGTATTTGGTCCAGAGGATGAGTGGAAGGTTTCATTTTCTTGATTATTGATTCAATTTCCAGGGAGGATGTCTGTTCAAGAATTTCTAGTGACGGTCTGTGGATATTTGGTGGAGGGTTATTAGTTGCGAGGCTTAATGGTTGCGAAGGGTTTGGAGCCATGTTAGTTGAAGCCAGGGGGGCAAGAAGGTTTTTGATTTTGTTATCAAAAAAGATAGCCAACTCTGTAGATTTGTTCTGGGCTTCTTCTTCTGGGATGGTGAGGGGCATAGGTGTGGTAAGGGCAGCTACATATGAGAACAGAGTTTTAGGGTCATATAAGAAGCCGTGTATTTTTTTGGCGTAGAATCTCGTTTGGTGCGGGTAATGGATGTCCTATAGTAGCTCATTGCAGTTTTGTACGAAGCAAGTGAGGAAGGGGAGGAATCTTTCCGCCAGCGTTGTTCTTTGTGTTGTAGATCCTGTTTGAGTTTCCTTAGTTCGGTTTGAGAACCAGGGTTTCTTGTTCGTGCGGGCTGGGTTGATAACTTTTGTTGTTACAGGGCAAATTCTGTTAGCTACTGAGTGTGTAATAGTTTGCCAGGAGTTCATAGCGGTATCCGCATCTGAGAAGTCCAGTTTAATTAGTTCTTCGGCCAGGCTGTTGTTGAGAGTGTCCATGGAACAGGGTTTCCTGAACTGGATCGAGGATTTAGTAACAATAGGGGTCAATTTTGTTTTATATATAATTTTGTAGTTATCGAGTGATCTGACCAGGGGATGGGAGAGCAGGAAGGAGGGGTGATGGGCGAGATGGTTTCGTTAGTGAATATCAGGTCAAGCGTGTGGCCTGCCTTGTGTGTGGGGTTGTTTATAATTTGTTTGAATCCCATAGCCTGGAGAGAAAGGAGAAGGGCTTCGCAATTAGATGATAGGGTAGGGGAGTCAACATGGATGTTGAAATCTCCTAAGATAATAGCCGGTGAGTTAGTGTTGATGTGTTTGGCTATGGTTTCGATGAGTGGAGAAGGGTCGGATTCTAGGAGCCCCGGGGGGGCGTAAATAAGGCAGACTTGAAGCTGGGAGGATTTGAATAGTCCGATTTCTAATTTGGTCGTCGATTTGAAGGCTTGTTGGGACAGTCTCAGTTCTTTTTTTTGCTATTAACATTATTCCACCCCCTCTTTTTTTAGGTCTGGGGATAGAGAAGATGTCATATTGTTGTGTTGGCAACTGGTTAATAATGGCGGTGTCTGTGTTTTTTAGCCATGTTTCTGTAATGGCACAGATGTCCGGTTGGGTGTCCAGGAGGAGGTCGTTGAGCAAATGAGATTTTTTTGAGAGCGACTGGGAGTTGAAAAGGGTTAAGGTGATTAGAGATAATCCTAGGAATTGTGTTAGAGGGGAGATCATGATTGGAATCAGGGATCTCTTTGATCGTGGATTGAGCACGGGTGTATTCGCTCTGTGGGTGAGTAGGTGAGGGATGATCTGAATGGGGAGAAGTTTGTAGCATGCTGTCTTTTTACGAAGAAATTGCAAGGTGGATAAGATTGTTGGATGACTACTGGGTGTTGGAGTGGCTTGATGAGTGCTAGATGCTGGATTGACTGGAAGAATGCTGGATGCTGGGGTGACTAGAAGATGCTAGAGGGATGGTGGAGTGACTGGACGAATGCTGGTTGTGGAGTGACCTGGTGATGCTGGTTGCTGGAGTGACTGGATGAGTGCTGCTGGAGACTGGATAGTGCTGCTGGAGACTGGATGAGTGCTGCTGGAGGACTGATGAGTGCTGCTGGAGACTGGATGAGTGCTGCTGGAGGCTGAATGAGTGCTGCTGGAGGCTGAATGAGTGCTGCTGGAGGCTGAATGAGTGCTGCTGGAGTGGTAATTAGTTTTAGTTTCGTTTTAGGTATCTTTGTTCTTTGCCCCCCGTCTCTCCTGCACGTCTCACCTCGAGTGTCTGGTGAGCAGGCTTTTGCCCCGGATGGGCCGCGCCGATCGCGCAAGCCTCGGCAGGGAGGAGGAGGAAGCGGTTGGGTGCAGGTGGGCGCCGGGATGTAGGCCGCCGAAATGATATATATGGCAATAGATTCTTCCGCGGGTATGGCTCGGGACTTCCTCGGGGCTGTACGAAGGGGCGAAACAAAGGGGCTTGCCCCTTTGTTGCGCTCCTTCGGTGCGCGACGCCGGACGTAATGCTGATTTAAAGCCCCTCAGGGCTGGCTCCTATTGGTGGAGCTGGATCGGGGGCGGGGCTCCCTTTCGGCGCGGTTTTTGTATTGTTTAGATGCGTCTTTAGGTTTTAAAAGATGCAATCTTTACTCTACTTGCCTTGGAGGCTCATGAGGAATTGCTTTTTTCTCACAGGACAAGCAGTACGATAGTCTTCACATGTGGGTGACATCATCAAGATTGAGCCCAATCACAGAAAACTTTTTGTCAGTTTCTAGAACTTTGACTGGCACCATTGAGCATGCCCAGCATGGACCTAACCCTGCATCCAGCAGGGGTCCCCATTCAGTCTTTTTTTTTTTTTTTTTTTTCCGTGCAGCAGTAGCCTCACAGATTCTGGAGCTCTGTGAGTTTACCTCACAAATTTTCCTCACGGAATTCAAATTTAAAATTAAACAAATTTTTCCCTATCCAGGGGTCCCCCATAGACTACTGACCATAGTCAACGCCGATAAGGTTGTTTCCCGTTGTTTTTCAGTCGGTTCCCGGAGGTTTTTCTTAATGGAATCAGACTCACAGACCGTTATTTTTTTTGTTCTTCAAACATCATGGCTACCGGGTTCTCAAAGTGCCCCGAGTGCCCAAGAACCATGTCCATCACAGACCCGCATGACATGTGCGTTCTGGCCCTAGGACCCGTTCATGACATGCAACAGCATACAAGCTGTTCACAAATGAGTCCATCGACTTTGGCATAAGCAGTCAAATTCTCTCTCCTCAAAGACTCAGTCACCACTAAAGCCTAAACGGCAAAAATCTACTGGTGATGTCACTTCGCCTTCCTCTTCCCAGTCCAAAGCATCGACATCCTCGTCCTCTATGCCAGAAAGAGTGGACTGATCGAGAAAAGCATAGACACAGTCATTGAAGTATCTCCTCCGATGTCTGAACCGGAAAACCATCGATGACAGACAGAGCCACCGACCAAAAAAACCTTGAGACTAGGCCCCATCCCCATCTGGACTCCGGGCACAGATGTGTTCCCCGCTGATATCTGTGCCGGGATCTGAACTCCACTGCCCCAGATGGAGCCTTCGGCTACACCTTCCGAGCCTCCACCCCTGACTGCTGTGCCTCCCATGCCAGCTTCTCAGGCGGAATTGGACAGGATTGTCCATGAGGCAGTGCTTTAAGCTTTACGAGGCTTCCAGTCTGCACTGGCACAGACCCCCATACTGGTGCACAATCCAATGCTGCTGATGCTGGCTCCACTTCTGGATAGGACTCCTTAATCAGTGCTTTTCCTCCGGCCCCTACAAAGCCACTGACTCCGATACCGATACTATTATCCTCTGAGGAACTGGATTGGCCGATACCTGAACAGACACCGGGACCATTGGGTTCCGCACCATCTCACCGTCCTTCAAGAACACGGATACCATCGATGCATTCACCATCCTCTGTGCCTCCAGCAGTGCCACCTCCAGATACGGCTGGATTTGGACCTCTACATCAACCTCAAGGTCCTGGAGGTGCCGGTGACCAGCCTTATAATCCATGGGGAGTTGATATTACAGACTCTGATTCAGATCTTCCTTCAGAACCTTCACCCCCAGATGAACGTAGACATTCTCCACCTGAGGACTTGACATTTGCAAACTTTATAAGGAAATATCTTACACAATTCCTTTTAATTTGCAAACAGAAGAGCATGCTAGGCATAAAAATGCTTGAAGTGCTACAATTTTGTAGATGCACCCAAGGAGGTCATGGCAGTTCCTGTACATGAAGTGCTGCTGGACTTACACATTGTAACTGGGAACATCCTGGCTCAGTTCCTCCTGTAAATAGGAAAGCTGATGCCATATATCTAGTACAATCAGCCCTCGGATTCCAAAAATCACAACTACCCCACAGTCTGTAGCATGTGCCCCATGCTAACTTCATGGAGTGCCCCCTAGTCTTTCTACTATCCGAAAGAGTAAATAACAGATTCACATCTACCCGTTCTAGACCTCTCATGATTTTAAACACCTCTATCATATCCCCCCTCAGTCGTCTCTTCTCCAAGCTGAACAGTCCTAACCTCTTTAGTCTTTCCTCATAGGGGAGTTGTTCTATTCCCCTTATCATTTTGGTAGCCCTTCTCTGTACCTTCTCCATCACAATTTTATCTTTTTTGAGATGTGGCGACCAGAATTGTACACAGTATTCAAGGTGCGGTCTCACCATGGAGCGATACAGAGGCATTATGACATTTTCCGTTTTATTCACCATTCCTTTTCTAATTCCCAACATTCTGTTTGCTTTTTGACTGCTGCAGCACACTGCACCGACGATTTCAATGTGTTATCTACTATGACACCTAGATCTCTTTCTTCGGTTGTAGCACCTAATATGGAACCCAACATTGTGTAATTATAGCATGGTGTTATTTTTCCCTATATGCATCACCTTGCACTTATCCACATTAAATTTCACCTGCCATTTGGATGCCCAATTTTCCCGTCTCACAAGGTCTTCCTGCCATTTATCACAATCTGCTTGTGATTTAATTACTCTGAACAATTTTGTGTCATCTGCAAATTTTGATTCTCACTCGTCGTATTTCTTTCCAGATCATTTATAAATATATGAACAGTAAGGGTCCCAATACAGATCCCTGAGGCACTCCACTGTCCACTCTCTTCCACTGAGAAAATTGCCCATTTAATCCTACTCTCTGTTTCCCATCTTTTAGCCAGTTTGCCAATCCACGAAAGGACATCGCCACCTATCCCATGACTTTTACTTTTCCTAGAAGCTTCTCATGAGGAACTTTGTCAAACGCCTTCTGAAAATCCAAGTATACTAATCTACCGGTTCACCTTTATCCACATGTTTATTAACTCCTTCAAAAAAGTGAAGCAGATTTGTGAGGCAAGACTTTGCCCTGGGTAAAGCCATGCTGACTTTGTTCCATTAAACCATGTCTTTCTATATGTTCTGTGATTTTGATGTTTAGAACACTTTCCACTATTTTTCCTGGCACTGAAGTCAGGCTAACCGGTCTGTAGTTTCCCGGATCGCCCCTGGAGCCCTTTTTAAATATTGGGGTTACATTTGCTATCCTCCAGTCTTCAGGTACAATGGATGATTTTAATGATAAGTTACTAATTTTTACTAATATAGAAACATAGAAATGACGGCAGAAGAAGACCAAATGGCCCATCAAGTCTGCCCAGCAAGCTATGCACTTTATCCATTTTTTTCCCCTTTTTCTCTCTCCCACCTGTTACTATTGGCTTCCAGTACCCTCCAGCCCTAATTCCCCCTCCACCCAATTTAGAGAGCAGCTTTGAATCTGCATCCAAGTGACGTCCAGCTCAATTGGGGGTAGCAACTGCTGTAACAAGCAGGCCACCCCCTTGCCCCATACTCTTACCCACCTCTGTTTTTATTTTTTTTTTTTTTTTGGAAATAGCAGCCCTCCATCCTTCTGAAATTTCATTTTTTAGTTCCTTCAGAACTCTGGGGTGTATACCATCCGGTCCAGGTGATTTACTACTCTTTAGTTTGTCAATTAGGCCTACCTCATCTTCTAGGTTCACTGTGATTTGATTCAGTCCATCTGAATCATTACCCATGAAAACCTTCTCCATTACGGGTACCTCCCCAACATCCTCTTCAGTAAACACCGAAGCAAAGAAATCATTTAATCTTTCCGCGATGGCCTTATCTTCTCTAAGTGCCCCTTTAACCCCTCGATCATCGAACGGTCCAACTGACTCCCTCACAGGCTTTCTGCTTCGGATATATTTAAAAAAGTTTTTACTGTGAGTTTTTGCCTCTACAGCCAACTTCTTTTCAAACTCTCTCTTAGCCTGTCTTATCAATGTCTTACATTTAACTTGCCAACGTTTATGCTTTATCCTATTTTCTTCTGTTGGATCCTTCTTCCAATTTTTGAATGAAGATCTTTTGGCTAAAATAGCTTCTTTCACCTCCCCTTTTAACCATGCCGGTAATCGTTTTGCCTTCTTTCCACCTTTCTTAATGTGTGGAATACATCTGGACTGTGCTTCTAGAATGGTATTTTTTAACAATGACGACGACGCCTCTTGGACATTTTTTACTTTCTTAGCTGCTCCTTTCAGTTTTTTTTCTAACAATTTTTCTCATTTTATCAAAGTTTCCCTTTTGAAAGTTTAGCACGAGAGCCTTGGATTTGCACACTGTTCCTTTTCCAGTCATTAAATCAAATTTGATCATATTATGATCACTATTGCCAAGCGGCCCCACCACTGTTACCTCTCTCACCAAGTCCTGTGCTCCACTGAGAATTAGATCTAAAATTGCTCCCTCTCTCGTCTGTTCCTGAACCAATTGCTCCATAAAGCTATCATTTATTCCATCCAGGAAAGTTATCTCTCTAGTGTGACCCGATGATACATTTATCCAGTCTATATTGGGGTAATTGAAGTCTCCCATTATTACTGCACTACCAATTTGGTTAGCTTCCCTAATTTCTCTTAGCATTTCACTGTCCATCTCACCATCTTGACCACAAAAAGATCTTTTAGACAAGGTCCTAGATGGTTCATATATAAACCCAGAAGGTATTATCCACCTCAACCTCGACCTCGACAATCTACACCTCCTCAAAGAGGCCAGACTCTTCAAACTAGAACACCAAAACCCAACCAGCCCCCACAAACAGGCCCGGCTTTGGGTTTTTGACTCTTCTAGAGGGCAACAGCCAATCTCTTCCTTCCCAGATCATTCCAGTGGGAAGCCGTTCTGCCTTTTCTCCAATCTATGGCACACCATCACGACAGATCAGTAAGTACTAACTATAATAAAAAAAAAAAAAAGGATACCATCTCAACTTTCTCACTATACCACCGTACGGCCTATCGCGTCCTCTCACAAACCAAAACATTCACTGCCCGCTCCTCGAAGCGGAGCTCTTGACCCTTCTGCAGTCCAATGCTGTAGAACCAGTCCCTTGACAGCGGGGTCAAGGGTTCTACTCTTGTTTCCTGATCCCCAAAAAATCAGGAGGCATTCGTCCAATTTTGGATTTACGTGCCCTAAACAAATATCCCAAAAGTTCAGAATGGTAACCTTGGGTACCGTGCTACCGCTGATTCAAAAGAAAGATTGGCTCTGCTCTCTAGACCTGCAGGAGGCTTATGTACACCATGATATATCCTCATCGCAAATACCTCAGATTTACAGTAGGTCAACGCCATTTTCAATACAGTGTACTACCATTCGGGCTTGCATCAGCCCCCACGGGTATTCACAAAATGCTTAGCAGTTGTAGTACCCATTTAAGGAAAACAGTGTCCACTTCTATCCATACTTGGAGGATTGGCTTATAAGGGTTCAGACTCAAAAGGTAGCATTTCAGTCACTCCGTTACACAGTCTGCTCCAATCACTGGGGTTTCTTATCAACTACCCAAAGTCAAATCTGACTCCATCTCAGACAATTTCATTCATTGGAGCAGATCTCAACACTATCCAGGCAAATGCATTTCTCCCACGAACCAGCAAGTCTATTTTGTAAGGGAGCCATTTAAGAGTAGCTCCCTGGTGAAGATTAGAGGTTTCTCCCATTGAGGAGTCACCTTTGATACCTGTTGAGCTGAATAGGCATTTTTTTTTTTTTTTTTTTAAATAAGGACCACTATTGGTTGTCATTCTCACCTCAGGGATCCTACCTCAGTGAGGAGGATTCTGGTCCATCTAATTGGGAGGGCTCCATGCTCCGGCCTCGGCCTTTCCCTTCCACCCCATGCTTAAGCTCCTTATCCTACGGGAATGGGAGGCTCCTGAGGGTTCGCTCCGGGTGGGGCGTGCGATGGATAAGCTCTATCCCCTCCCGGAAGAGGGCTTGGAGCTGTTGCGATATCCATCAGTGGATTCTTATGTTTCTGCAGTGGCCAAGCACACCACGATCCTGGTGGAAGGTTCCACGGCCCTAAAGGATTCGCAAGATCGTAAGCTGGAGGCTCACCTGAAGTGCATCTTCACGTCCTGGCCCTCGGGGTTTGGGCGTCTTGCTGTAGCAGCCTCATGATGCGGGCAGGCCTTCAGTGGGTCCAACAGTTACTCTGCACCCGGGAGCTTCCGCCAGGTGAGGCAGAACAGGCCGAACGTCTGGAGGCGGTAATCGCTTACGTGTCGGACGCCCTCTACGATTTGGTCCGTGTCCAGGCGAAAGCGATGGTTTCAGCAGTGGCTGCCCGGAGGCTCCTTTGGCTTCGCCACTGGTCGGCTGATCAGTCCTCGAAGACCCGGCTGGGCACGCTTCCCTTCAAAGGTAAGATGCTCTTTGGTGAGGACCTCGACAAGCTTATGGACTCCTTGGCTGACAACAAGGTCCATAAACTTCCAAAGGACCGCCCTAAGGCTTCTCTGTCCTTCGCGGCCTCTCGCTTTCGCTTCAGAGGTCAGCGTCGCTTCTCGAGGGCGGGGCGGTACTCCTAGGGGGTCTTCTCGTGCGCAGTCCTGGTCGCAGTCCTTTCGTGGCAGGCGGCCCTTTTACGAGGGCCAGCCCGTGCGTACCACCGCTAAACCTACCACACAATGAAGTTCAGCCAGCCCATCCCTCGGTCCCTTACCTCAGCGGACGCATCTCCCTGTTTTTTCGAGGAATGGGGTCACAATCACTTCGGATCAGAGACTGGTACGCTTTCGACCTCATCAGGGAACTTCCAGATCTTTCTGTTCTCACCTTGCGGCCGGGCCAAGAGGGACGCGGTGGTCCAGACTCTATCCAAGCTTCTGGATCTGGGGACGGTGGTCCCAGTCCCAGAAAGGGAAATTGGCGCCGGCCACTATTCTATTTACTTCACCGTGCCCAAAAAGGATGGGTCCTTCCGCCCAATCCTGGACCTCAAGAGGGTCAATCAGGCCCTCAAGATCCCCCACTTTCGCATGGAAACCCTGTGGGCGGTCATTTTGGCGGTCCGTCCAGGAGAGTTCCTTGCTTCCCTCGATCTCGCAGAAGCATATTTTCATATCCCCATCCACCGCGACTACCAGAAGTTTCTCCAATTCCACATTCTCAACCAGGACTTCCAGTTTCGAGCTCTCCCCTTCGGCCTCGCGACCGCTCCTTGCACCTTCACGAAGGTAATGGTAGTAGTGGCTGCGGCGTTGCACCGGGAAGGGATTCTCGTCCATCCCTATCTGGATGATTGGCTCATCAGGGCCAAGTCGGAGACCTCTTGCCGGCGGGCGGTGGATCCAGTCCTGGAGCTACTTGCCTCTCTCGGGTGGATAGTGAACTTTTCCAAGAGCAAGCTTCAGCCCTCCCAGGAGTTGGAATTTCTGGGAGCACACTTAGACACCCGAGTAGGCAAGGTTTTCTTACCTCTGGCACGAGCCCTCAAACTGATCGGTCAGGTTCAGAATTTGATTGCGCTATCTTCACCGACGGCCCGGGATTATCTCCAAGTCCTGGGCTCCATGGCTTCTACCATCGATCTGGTCCCCTGGGCTTTTGCTCATATGCGTCCATTACAGAAAGCTTTGCTGTCTCGTTGGCAACCAGTGTCGGAGCAGTTCCATGTAGTCCTTCCCTTCTTGGAGTCTACTGCCGACGAATTACAGTGGTGGCTGTCCCTTCCTGCCTCATCTCCTACAAGGGATGCCTCTTCAAGCTCCACAGTGGACGATAGTAACCACGGACGCCAGCTTGTTGGGCTGGGGTGCGGTCTGCCTATCTCAGTCCACCCAGGGGACATGGTCCCAGACTCAGTCGCACTGGCACATCAATCGGCTGGAAACTTTGGCGGTCTGCCTGGCCCTTCAGGAGTTCCTTCCTCTGATCGGCGACAAGGCGGTACGAGTCCTGTCCAACTCCACCACAGTCACCTACATCAGTTGCCAAGGGGGCACTCGCAGTCCCCTGGTAGCCTTAGAAGCTAGCCGCCTACTCGCTTGGGCGAAGCGTCACCTACAGTGCCTTGCGGCCTCTCACATCGCCGGAAAAGACTATGTTCAAGCTGACTTCCTCAGCCGGCAGTCGCTCGATCCGGGAGAATGGAACTCTCGGACGCAGCCATGGCTCTGATAGTGGACAGGTGGGGTCCTCCTCATGGCGACTCTGCACAATGCCAAAGCCAATTGGTTCTTCAGCCGCTGGCAGGAACACGGCACAGAGGGCGTGGACGCTCTGGGTCTCCCTTGGCCGGCGGACGTGCTTCTGTAAGTGGTTTCCCCCCCCCCCCCGTGGCCTCTGGTAGGGAAAGTTCTCAGGAGAATCGAACTCCACCGGGGTCCGGTGATTCTCGTCGCTCCCGAGTGGCCGCGAAGGCCGTGGTTCGCGGATCTCATCAATCTAGCGGTGGATGGGCCCCTGCGCCTCTGTCATCTCCCTCGTCTCCTCCGGCAGGGGCCTGTATTTTTCGACCAGGCCGATCACTTCTGTCTAGCGGCCTGGCTTTTGAACGGCGTCGCCTGAGGCACAAAGGTTATAGGGAGGTCGTCATCACCCTGCTGCGAGCCCAGAAGCAGTCTACTTCTCTGGCCTATGTGTGCATCTGGAAGGTCTTTGAGTCCGCATGTAAGGAGGCGGGCGTCCCGGCGCGCTCCGCCTCTATTCCTTTGGTTCTTTCTTTCCTTCAGAAGGGTCTCTAAGGGTCTCTCCTTCAGTTCCTTGCGTGTTCAAGTCTCTGCGCTTGGCTCTCTCCTGGGTCGGGTGGATGGTCATGCCTTGGCTGCTCACCCGGACGTCATTCATTTCCTGAGGGGCGTTAGACACCTCCGCCCTCCCTCTCGGGCCACGTGTCCATCTTGGAGTCTCAACCTCATCCTTCGTGCTCTCTGTGTGGCTCCCTTTGAGCCTCTTCGCCACTCTACGCTCAAGGATCTTACTCTTAAGACTGTCTTTCTAGTCTCTATCTTCTCTGCTCGTCGTATTTCTGAGCTTCAGGCGCTGTCCTGTCGGGAGCCCTTCTTGCGTTTTTCTGATTCCGGGGTCTCTCTCAGGACGGTTCCTTCTTGCCTAAGGTTGTCTCCGCTTTTCACGTCAACCAGTCGGTGGAACTCCCCGCGTTCTCTCCGGAGGAGATTGCGGGTATGGCTGGGGGTGACCTCCGTCGACTGGATGTCAAGCGAGTCTTGCTTCGTTATCTTCAAGTCACCAATGACTTTCGCGTTTCGGACCATCTCTTCATCCTTTTGGAGTGGTCCCAACCGGGGTAAACAGGCTTCTAAGACCACGATTGCGCGGTGGTTGAAGGAAGCCATTTCCTCTGCATATCTTTGTCAGGGTCGTCCACTTCCTGAGGGTCTGAAAGCCCATTCTCTGCGTTCTTGGGCGGAGAGTCAGTCTGTCTTTCCGCAGGAGATTTGCAGGGCTGCCACTTGGACGTCTCTGCACACTTTTGCTCGGTACTACAGTCTGGATGTACACGCTCCGGTGTTCGGTTCCTTTGGGCGGCAAGTGCTTCGAGCGGGACTGTCTCGGTCCCACCCAGTTTAGGGAAGCTTTGCTACATCCCACGGTCTGGACTGATCCTGGTACGTACAGGAAAGGAAAATTAGTTCTTACCTGTTAATTTTCGTTCCTGTAGTACCACGGATCAGTCCAGACGCCCTTCCCTGTCTGTCTTCTGTCCTCTCGAAGCTTGTTTTCTTGCAGGTCTGCAGATTTCATATTTTCCTTGGTGCAAGATTACTGAGCATTTACACCGGAAGCCTTGGTGGTGGTTTTATACCAAGTTTATGCAAGAGCGTATAGGTATGCTATGCTTCTACATTAATCTATGGTTGCTCCGTTGAGCTTTTGGTTATTTGCTTGATCCTATTCTTGGTTTTATTGTTTTCTGCTTTGACATACGTTATACTGAAGGGTGAGAGGATAGGCTCTGTCCTGATATAGGGCATCCTGCAAGTTTTAGTCTGTCTCCACCTGCTGGAAAGGAGGCTCAACCCACTGTCTGGGCTGATCCTTGGAACTACAGGAACGAAAATTAACAGGTAAGAACTAATTTTCCTTTTAACCAAAATAAGGACAGTGAAATGCTAAGAGAAATTAGGGAAGCTAACCAAATTGGTAGTACAGAAATAATGGGAGACTTCAATTACCACAAAACGCTGGTGCAGGAGAAGTCTTAAACCACCATTTTAGGTGTATTTTAATAGTGAATCCAGATAATACAATATAGTATTGTTTCTATTGGCAACTCCATAGACTCAAACAAGAAGATATTAAACAGGTCCCCCGACACGGTCCCGTCTTTCGCTGGGCTGCATCGGGGGGGACCCAGGGTATATTCAAATCTAAAGAGTAAACACAAAGTTAAGTCAGAATGATGGAAACAGTGGCTACATAGAAAAACCTATTCGACCATGTACATACCTCTGACGTCATACCCGGAGCGCGCAGGCTCTCACAGATGTGGGATATTTAAACATGAGAAAAAGGCGCGACTGGTTGACCTCAATAGAAAAGGTTCCACTCAATTTCTTTATTAAGACCATGGGGGGCCACCGTGTTGAGCATGAAGATCCATTTCTGCGACCGAGGATCGAGGGGTAGTCCCCGCCCCGGGAAGGGCGGCCCACCACCTCGAGAACCGTGAAGCAGAGCTCAGAAATGGAGTGGCCACATTCTGTCCAGTGGGTGACTAAGGGCTCATCTACTCTATGTAAACGGATGTTAGAACAATGTTCTATCATGCGAGTTTTTAGCATACGTGTGGTTTTACCCACATAGAGTAGAGGGCAAGGACATTTCACAGCATATACCACGCCTTTAGTAAGGCAATCTGATGTTGCCCGTAATTGAAACAGGCGCCCTGTAGTGGGATGTACAAAAGATGATGTTCTTTCCGTGTGACTGCACATCGTGCAGTGGGTGATCAGGAATTGCTGTTCTACAGGCTAATCTTCCAGGAATATCCAACATGCTGGTGGGTCACCTCAGCAGGGTGTTTCATCAGCATGAATGGTTTCTACAACAATTAGCAGTCTATAAGCTATTCAACTTATGGGGTCTGCCATTTATCAACCTGTTCATGTTGCAGCAGAACAAAGCTCGACCAATTTTGCTCAGTTCTCCTGGCATTCTCAGGTTAGCTCAGGAATCTTTCCTGCTTGATTGGGGAACAAGCCTCATGTACACTCTTCTGCCAGTATCATTGATAACCGAGATGGTACAGAAGCTGCTGCAAGATTGCACCCTCTTGGAGTCTCATAGCTCCAGCATCACCAAGACAAATATGGCTTGCATATCTTGTACAACTCTCCAGAAGATCTCAGATATATTTTTAGGAAGACTCTGCTTTGCTAACTCAGGCCAGAGAATGCTGTACCATCCAAATCTTTCATCCTTCAATCCAACTGTGTTAGATACAGAGTGCTCAATAATAGCAGATCACTCTTTGCACAGAAGATATCCTAGTTTCGGCTAGGAAACCCTTAGCTAGGGAAAGTGCTTTTTTTTTTTTTTTTTTTTAAAGTGGGATAGATATTCCAGGTGGTGTCATCAAAACATCACATTTCATCTGAGCTCAGGCATTTGCTATCCTATTTGCTCTTCCTTTCTCACTCTGGCTTAACTGCTGCTTCCATCAGAGTACATCTCAGCGCCATAGCGGCTTATGTTACCATAGACACTAAGCTTCTCTACTACTTCATTGGTTTCAAGATTTATAAAAGGCATATGCATGTGAAGCCTCTGGTGAAGAAATCTCTAATTCCATGAGACTTGAGTGGTTTTAATTTCTTTAGCTTTTTACATAAAATACTGGTAGGCTGCATACAGCCTAGGACCCTATAAGGGGTGATGTATGTCAGCAAGCCTTTTTTACTGTTTCCAAATGCTGGTTGGCGAGCATAACCCATGTGCCTAGACTGGACTCAAGGAAAGGAAATTATTAGGTAACTGTAAACGTCTCCATATTGCCTTGGATACAAAAAAACAAACAGAAGGAAAAAAACCTCTCATAAATACATACAGAAAACTACAAAGAACACACAAATTCATACAAGTATTCACAATATTTTAATAAAGATACAACTTTAGTAAGTTTTATATAATTCACAAATTAATACAAAAGAAAAAATGTAATAAACTTTATCAAAATCATTGGACTGTATTATTGAAAACACCCAAAGTTAAAAACCAGTCTCCAATAACTCTCATTCCATACCACCCACACACACAAACATCAATAGACACAAATCTGATGATTCTTCTTGTAAATATAGTATGAGTAGTATCCAAAAATCAGTGGAAATTATTTCCCTCATGAAATTCCCATATCAAACAAATCTTCACAACAACCTTCTGATGGAATCCAGTCACTCTTAACAGATGTATCAGAGTTCCCAACAAAACATTAACATCCCCTGACTTCCTCAGGGGATGTTAATGCCTACTGTTTCTGACCTATAAGACATACGACGCCTACCTCTCTGCCTTAAATCATCTGTGTTTCAATGTAGTTCATAATCAGACTTCACCTCCTCTCATATCACTGGGTTAATATAGTCCAATGAGTAAACTGGCTGCTGCCGAAACGCCAGATGCTCCAGATAGTGTCACCGGTTCAACGTTGAATCGTTGATGTTATCAACTACCCCTGAGGAAGCCCCCAATTTTGGGGGTGATACAAAGTACATTTATTTACTGAAGTTGTATCTTGATTAAAATATTGTGAATATTTGTGTTCTTTGTAGTTTTCTGTCCATATTGCCTTGGCCAGTGTTGCGATTGTAAAACAGGCTGAAAGTAACAGCTTATAGTGTATGGGAACCTTTCCAGTTGCCTATCAGACTCAGCAGTATTGAGATGAGACTTTCCATATTGGCTTCTCATTTCACAAGTCTGTCTCTCTCTCCAAGAACTGGGAAACCCAATTGTAGGTTCACTACAATTGCCAATGTGTTCCTCTACCATCACATCTTAAACATTTAAATGATCCACTCCAGAATACATTTTTAAGAAAGTAGCATGGGTACCATTGACTTTTGAATGGAAGTTAGTCTTGTCAGCCATGAATATTCCTAATTTTTCAGTATCTGCCATGGTATGCAGTCACCGACAATATTAAGTTGGAAGCTTGTGTGATGAAAAGCAAATTTATTTTTTAAGTAGCTTGTTCCAAATAGGACTGGTATCTTAAGGTCTGTGTGTTCTTTTTTTTGTTTTTTTTTCCTGCAGGGTGGTTTGGATTACCATTTAATGACCTGTTGTGGAAGCCCAGCTTATGCAGCACCTGAGTTAATCCAAGGCAAAGCTTATATTGGGTCAGAGGTAAATAGTACTTTACACTAGTTATTTGATTCAAGTTGTCATCTCTAATGCATTTCTCAAATGAATCATTTGTGCAATAGGTGCAGTATTCTAATAGTTGTAAAACCATATATAACTCGGTTTTTAACTTCTTCTTCCTAGTAAATTTGGTGCTTATGAAACATCCAGGATTGACAACAGTTTAAAACGGAAGTCCTTGTTTATCAATGGAAAAATACAATATGGGCATATCAGGGCAAGCTCTAATGTACCTCAATCACCTTAAAATGCGAGAGTAAATTATCTTCATATTTGTGCAATCTTTGTGCTCTCTGACATGGCCACCCTTGGTGTTGCCAAACTGATGGTAGGATTTTTTTTTTTTTTTTTTTTGTGATGTGGAAAACCTCTCCGGTGGCAAATGAACTAAGACTACAATATCTTTCGGAGGCTAACATACTTTCAAATAATAACTTGGTCATTACTGCCTGGAGACTGATATGACTTAGAGGAGAAATATTCTGTTAATCCTCTGCTCCATTCCATCCAATTTCACTGAAAGCTTTTGTTTTTATTATGACTGTATTTTTAGTTTTCACCACATATATAAAAAATACAAATTGACATACAGACTTCTGGTGAAGCCATGAGAGGAGAATGCTGATCACCTTGCTCCAGAGACCCCTGTCCTCCCATTTTTATCGGTGTCTACGATCTGCTTATGTACTCTATATAGAGAGCATTATCTGAGGTTAGACTTGATTGCTTTTTGGCTCTCAGCTTCGGAGCTATGTCCACTAGGTTTGCCAAGAAGGAGAAAGATAAAGCTAAACTCCCTGATGACAGATGCAACTTACGATTTCCTCTTGCCCTTTGATCAAGAGGCTGTAATTACTGATCTGGAAACTAAATTTGACAAGCTATACACAAGTTACTTAGACTTACAAATGGATGACTGTCTTATCCTCTGACTTATATGCAGTGGAAACAGGATTCAACCACTGGAGATGAGAAGTCATGGCTCTGAAATGTTTGATGCATGGGTATGAGGAGAAAATTGATTTAGAAAAGGGCGAAGAAAATCTGGCTTAGTTTCAATACCCCTCCTAGTAAGAGCCACCGGGTTCGGAATGACACTAGGGAAACATGCTTCCAACAAGAATTATACAACACCAAATCTGAATGGTACAGTACATTTATAAATGTGTCCAAAACCTCAAACAGTTTATCCAGTCAGACACTGGGGAACAATAACCTCCATCTCTCTATATAACCTGGAAGGTGCCATCAGACACCTGTGCTTCATCTATGAATCTTTTGCTACAACTGCATGAACATCTGTGGCCTCTATAAGAGCATGCTGGATGGTATGGCTCAGGGTCTCCAGTGTTTGGGTGACAACCTTTTTGAGGAAAAGCTAAGGGAAACAGTTTCCCAAATAAAAGAGCAGAATGTAGCAGTTCAGTCCTAGTCTACGTTTCCGGAGCCTCACTCTATGGAGGACCTGTTGCTGAGGCAAGGAGAGGAGTACAAAGGGGTTTAAATACCCTGCTGCATGACGTCCATCAGGAGTCTCTTCTGGCCTTTCTTACTGTGTGGCCTTTTAATGTTGACTCACACTACTGTCAGTGCCTGCTGAACGGGGGAAGCTGGAGAAATGATGTTCCTGCTGTGACAGCGTTTTGGTATGTGTGGCCGGTCGTGAGGCATACCACGGCCAGCTAAATGTTACATTCTTAGCATCCAGTCAGATGAATCCAAAACAAGTTGGTTTATGCACTCCTACCAGCAGATGGAGACAGAGCAAGCTGATGTCACAATACAATATATCCCTGCAGTGACCTCTGCCCGCCAGTATTCTCAGTCTCCAGCAGATGGATGTGCATCTCCCTGCTGGGGATTGCTCCTCTTAAGTAGGAGCAATTAAGGAATTAAGGAACCTAAAGAGAGAATATTACCACACTGCTGTCCTGCGGTGATACCAATTGGTCCCTCCCCCAGTTGAGAAATACTGAGGTGATTTTCATGGTCCCTTCGAGGTATGCCTTGGTCCGGTAGCTGGTTTTGCAGCTGAAAGGTAGTGGGTGCTGGAAGCAGAGCACAGCAGTAATGGCACATGCCCTCTCCCCCCACAGCCGGAGACAGTCTGTTCAACCAGGTAAGGCTGAGCAGTAAAAAAAAGACTTTTTTTTTTTTTTTTTTTACTGTGCAGGGCTTCATCTCGTCCAGTCTCTGAGCTCTGTGTGCTATTTGGACATTTGTCCTGCTCCAAGGGAGGTTGAGGGATGTGGGCAGCCTCTGTTTAGGCACCGCTGATAGTCTTTTTGCTGTGTGCAGTGTGGTAGGCCACAATGTATTTTCGTATGTTTTCTGAGGCTGTTTGTTTGGAGTGTGCGTCTCGCTGTGCATCCAGTTGAGCGCCCAGTTTTTGAGCATACAGTAAAGCCTTGAAATCTGAGCATCCACGTTCAGCACCACCTAGTGGCTGTGTGCTTATGTCAGTGCATAAGTGGCACTGTGTGCTTAAGTTTATTGTGCGCTTTCATTCTGGCCGCCTAGGTGTGCGTGCTTAAAGTGTTGGATACATACTTTTTGGACCTATAGTAGAGCACCTATGTAAATGCGCGCATAAATGTTGGGCACCTGAGTTGTGTGTATGTATTACACGCCTCAGGCCGTTGCTCAGCACATTATCAGTCATAATGGCGTCTGTGCCTAAGAAACCTAAGCGCCTTTCTCTTTGCTCTGCTTGTCATATTTGGGCATCTCAGCCAGGAGTGCCTACTGAATTGTGCCAGCACTGTTTGGAGGCTCAAAGAGACTTGTCTTCCTCTGATTTCACTAAGCCTGGTTCTTCCCAGCCGGATGTGGGTTTGGGTAAAGACAATCCTTCAGGCTCAGTCCTCAACCCTGTCCAATGCTCCTAGAGCGGAGGTGCAGGTAGAACCTTTGCCTGGAGCTTGTGTTATGTGACGGACTAGCGCCCCCCCCCCCCTCTCCTCGAATGACAGCGGCTTAAAGTTCCTGGGGCGGATTCCATTTCTGAGTCAGAGAAATCATATTTTGGTCTCCTTGCGTAAAGCTGCCTGGTTTTTTTTTTTTTTTTTTTTTTTTTCCCCCCCCCCCCCCCCCCCCCCCCCCCCCCCCCCCCCCTGTGCTGGAGGCTAATTTCTTTTTTTTTTTTTTTTTGTCAAAAAAATTTTTATTAACAGGGGGGCAGTAACATCTGCCACTCAAGCAATAAACATAGTACAAAAATGGAGTGATAACAGCATGAATAACACAGTATGACCAGAGTCGCGGCATACTCCCCACCTTAATTTTTCATTTTCACCCCAAACCCCACAGACAACACATGCATTCTCCATTCATACCTTAATCCCCCCTTCCCTTCCCCCCTTCCTTAGATGACCATTGCGTAGTGTACCCAGTGTGGCGCAATTCATCCTGAAGAGATTTAGGAAGATTGCTAAACCAAGCATCCCAACAATTGCAATAATGTTTAGGGGTCTGTTATTGGAAGGCCTATACCCTCTGGATCCTGTGGTGAGGGACCATTTATGCTTTCCAAAGATGGATGCACTGGTGTGTGCAGTCTCCAAACAGACCACGCTTCCCATGGCAGGAGGAGCGGCCTTGAAGGATGCTCATGAAAGAAAGATTGAGGCTATCCGTAAGCAGGTGTTCAAAGCTGTGGCAATGTCTTCACATATAGCTTCTTGTTCCTTGCTGGCTCGCTCTTGTTTGCTTCTCTCCCAGGAAGTTGTTGACTCTGGGGTGAATTCCAGGTTAGTTATGGAACCAGCTGTTGCCTATTTGGTGGCTACAGGCTGTGGTTTTGTCCACACTTGGGCCAGAAGGTTGGCTTCAATTGTGGTGGCCAGGCACCAGTTATAGTTGAGAAATTGGTTGGCTGATGTGACCTCCAATGCTAACCTCACCAAATTGCCCTTCAACGTTTTGCTCATTTGGCAGCAAGTTGGAGAAACTGGCCACTAAGTGGGGTGAATCTCCAGTTCCTCATTTGCCGGAAGATGAGAGAGGCTCATGAGAGGTAGTGCCAAAGGATTCAGATGTTTTCAACCCTATAGAGAAGCGACCTTCCAGAGGACCTGGCCCTTTGGTAGGTCTCAGTCCTTTCGTTCCCAACACCCCAGGCGAGGCGTAGGCTTGGGTGGTGGACCCCTCCCCCCCCAATAAAGGTTTGCTGACCCACTCTGGAGCAGGAGGTAGGGAGTTTCCTCTCTTATCAGAGGTGGGTTGAGATCACATCCGATCACTGGGTCCTGGAGGTGATATGTGGAGTTTCACAGTATTCCTCGGAATGCATTCATGGTATCTCCCTGCCATTCCCCGCAGAAGAAGCAGGCGGTGGCGGTTACATTGGCAAGGCTCTTCAGTCTGAGGGCTGTGATTTTGGTGCCCATGTCTCAAAAAACGGGGTGATATTCAATTTTATTTCATTGTGCCAAAGGAGGGCTCCTTTTGCCCTATACTGGATCTGAAAGGTGTCAACTGTCATCTGCAAGTGAAGCATTTCGCATGGAAACCTTCCTTTCTGTGATAATGGCCATGCAGTTGGGGGAATTTCTGATCTCTCTGGATCTGTCTAAGGCGTATCTCCACATTCTCATCAGACTAGAGCACACATGCTTTCTACAATTCAGTTTTGGCATGCCACTTCAGTTTTGGGCATTGCCCTTTGGTCTGGCCACCGCTCCCTGAACCTTTTCCAAGGTCATGGTATTAGTTGAGGCAGCATTGAGAGAAGATGGAATCCTAGTATGTTCGTATTTGGACAATTGGCTGGTTCAGTTATTTCTCCCATCAGGTCCTTTTCTGATTTTTCTTAGACGCTCTTTGGTTCTGGGTGGGAAACTTGTCTAATTTCTTCTTAGCTTGTTACGTAGAATACTGGCCGGCTGAGCTCAGTTTGGGACCTTTTATATAGGCCGATGTCAGCAGACCTGTTCTCTCTCCATCTTCTGGTTGGAAAACATAACCCATGTGTCTGGACCGGTTTGGCTGGATTCAAGGAAAAGAGATTTATTGGGAAAGGGTAAATTTCTCCTTAGTATTTGACATGGGATTGGTTTCTTTTTGGTCAGTTCCCTCTTTCTTACCTAAGGTTGTGTTGCCTTTATCTAAATTTGACTTTCTCTTCTGGCTTTTTGAGAGCAAATATTGTGGCAAAGATGTTTCTCATATCTTCTTTTAAGTCCCTGAAGGTCATGAATGTCTTTTTGTTGGGTTTGTTTTATTTTGGGGGGGAGGGGTTGCTTGTGAAAGTGAGGTAGTATCCCAGTCTACTTTGCCTAGATGAATTAAGGAGGCAAGTTCCTAATCTTACCTGATGAAGAGTTGGCAGGTTCTGGAAGTCCTTTAGGCCCACTTCATGAGAGCTGACTCCGTCCTGAGCGGAGGCTATGACTCGTGCTCCAGTAGCATGTGTGTGTGAAAGAGGGATAGATGGCTATTTGGTCTTTAATTTTCACTAAACAATACAGGTTTGTATATATGAGTCAAGGAAGGTGTGGCCTTTGGGGCAGGGGGTACCAGGTAGCCTTGGCTTCTTCCCACCCATGTTTTGGGTGCTTCCCATGTGTCTGGAATGGTGTAGTAGGATAAGAAATTAAAAATTTTAATCTGACCGGTTAATTTCCATTTTTTCTGAATCCTGCTACACCAATCCAGGACCTGGGACTGTCTTGTAGGCCTCTTATGGTTTTTTCTTAACCACGGCAGAAGGGCTTGTTCCATCTTTACAAAAGTAAAAAGTGTGCAAGAGGCATGGTCATTGTTTAAACCCCCCCCCCCCCCAAAAAAAAAAAAAAAAACCCATCCTAGAAGCAGAGTCCAGATGTATTCCACACATTAAGAAAGGTGGAACAAAGGCAAAACTATCACTGGCATGGTTAAAAGGGGAGGTGAAAGAAGCTATTTTAGCCAAAAGATCTTCATTCAAAAATTGGAAGAAGGATCCAACAGAAGAAAATAGGATAAAGCATAAACATTGGCAAGTTAAATGTAAGACAGGCTAAGAGAGAACTTGAAAAGTTTGCCATAGAGGCAAAAACTCTTTAAAATATATCCGAAGCAGAAAGCCTGTGAGAGAGTCAGTTGGACCATTACATGATCAAGGGGTTGAAGGGGCACTTAGAGAAGATAAGCCATCGGGGAAAGATTAAATGATTTCTTAGCTTCTGTGTTTACTAAGAGGATGTTGGGGAGGTACCCGTACTGGAGAAGGTTTTTATGGGTAATGATTCAGATGGACTGAACCAAATCACGGTGAACCTAGAAGATGTGGTAGGCCTGATTGACAAACTGAAGAGTAGTAAATCACCTGGACCGGATGGTATACACCCCAGAGTTCTGAAGGAACTAAAAAATGAAATTTCAGAACTATTAGTAAAAATGTGTAACTTATCATTAAAATCATCCATTGTACCTGAAGACTGGAGGATAGCAAATGTAACCCCAATATTTAAAAAGGGCTCCAGGGGCGATCCGGGAAACTACAGACCGGTTAGCCTGACTTCAGTGCCAGGAAAAATAGTGGAAAGTGTTCTAAACATCAAAATCACAGAACATATAGAAAGCCATGGTTTAATGGAACAAAGTCAGCATGGCTTTACCCAGGGCAAGTCTTGCCTCACAAATCTGCTTCACTTTTTTGAAGGAGTTAATAAACATGTGGATAAAGGTGAACCAGTAGATATAGTGTACTTGGATTTTCAGAAGGCGTTTCACAAATTTCCTCATGAGAGGCTTCTAAGAAAAGTAAAAAGTCATGGGATAGGTGGCGATGTCCTTTTGTGGATTACAAACTGACTAAAAGACAGGAAACAGAGTAGGATTAAATGGGCAATTTTCTCAGTGGAAGGGAGTGGGCGTGGAGTGCCTCAGGGATCTGTATTGGGACCCTTACTTTTATAAATGATCTGGAAAGAAATATGACAAGTGAGGTAATCAAATTTGCAGATGATACAAAATTGTTCAGAGTAGTTAAATCACAAGCAGATTGTGATAAATTGCAGGAAGACCTTGTGAGACTGGAAAATTGGGCATCCAAATGGCAGATGAAATTTAATGTGGATAAATGCAAGGTGATGCATATAGGGAAAAATAACCCATGCTATAGTTACACAATGTTAGGTTCCATATTAGGTGCTACTACCCAAGAAAGAGATCTAGGCGATATAGTGGATAACACATTGAAATCGTCGGTTCAGTGTGCTGCGGCAGTCAAAAAAGCAAACAGAATGTTGGGAATTATTAGAAAGGGAATGGTGAATAAAACGGAAAATGTCATAATGCCTCTGTATCACTCCATGGTGAGACCGCACCTTGAATACTGTGTACAATTCTGGTCGCCGCATCTCAAAAAAGAGATAATTGCGATGGAGAAGGTACAGAGAAGGGCAACCAAAATAAGGGGAATGGAACAGCTCCCCTATGAGGGAAGACTAAAGAGGTTAGGACTTTTCAGCTTGGAGAAGAGACAGCTGAAGGGGGATATGATAGAGATGTTTAAAATCATGAGAGGTCTAGAATGGGTAAATGTGAATCGGGTATTTATGCTTTCGGATAATAGACTAGGGGGCACTCCATGAAGTTAGCATGTGGCACATTTAAAACTAATCAGAGTTCTTTTTCACTCAATACACAATTAAACTGGAATTTACCGTATTTTTCACTCCATAAGATGCACCTAGGATTCAGAGGGGAAAAATAAAAAAAACAAAAAAACTTGTGCTAAACCGGCTCTGTCCCCAGGCGTTTGTGTGTTTTATGGAGCAAATTAGGGGAGTGCATAACATTTTTTTTTCCCCCTCCCCATTTTGTGGTTTGGATCTGGGGAGGGCCATTTCGGTCCACTCCCCAGATCAGAAAACGTTTCTTTCTCTGGGAACCCCCCCCACCCCCACCCAAAACAAAAGCCTCATCCCAACCCTTTAAATTAACAACTGCTCCCGGACCCCCGCTGGACCACCAGGGACTTTTGGCAGGTCTTGGTAGTCAGGAGGGGGGTGGGGTGGGGTTTGTTTGTTTGTTTGGTTTCTTTTTTTTTATATTTGCTCCATAAGACGCACATACATTCCTCTCCCCCCCCCCCCCCCCCCCCCCCATTTTTTGGGGGAAAAAAGTGCGTCTTATGGAGCGAAAAATACAGTATTCCCAGAGAATGTGGTTAGTGCAGTTAGTGTAGCTGTCTTTAAAGGATTGGATAAGTTCTTGGAGGAGAAGTCCATTACCTGCTATTAAGTTCACTTAGAGAATAGCCACTGCCATTAGCAACGGTAACATGGAATAGACTTAGTGTTTGGGTACTTGCCAGGTTCTTATGGCCTGGATTGGCCACTGTTGGAAACAGGATGCTGGGCTTGATGGATCCTTGGTCTGACCCAGTATGGCATTTTCTTATGTAACACAATTTATCTGGATGTGCATGTTGGTGGGGAGGAACTCATTGAGTTTAAAAGAAAATCTTGATAGTTCCTGTATCTAGTTGTGGTCGTTTGCACAAGCTTAATATGGACAACAATAAAAATTGTCTTAGGTCCTAGAAGTGTATGCAGTCTTTTTTTTTTTTTTTTTTTTCAAGAGAACTGGAGTTCCTGTCTTTACCACCGTTGTCATCTTTTCATCTCTCCCATTTATCTCTGGTTAGGATTAGGACAAGGATTTTTTTCCTGAAGGATTTTCTCCTATATTCTGTAATTGTTAGAGGTTGGTATTAGCTTGGGGCAGGTTTGCGTCCATTGCTTAGACCTAAGGATGCAGGTACTTACTTGCCTGCACTGCACCATCCTATATTCTGGTGGTGATGTCATGGGAAGAAAGTGTCTGCTAGTCAGTGGTGTAAACCCATGCGTCTGGAATGGTGTAGCAATATTCAAGGAAAGGAAGTGAACAGGTAAGACTGTTTCTCAGACACATTCTCTTTATAGCATTCATACCTGTGGAATGGAGTTCTTAAGATTCTGATTCTTTATTTATCTCAGGACAAGCAGGATGCTAGTCCTCACATATGGGTGATGTCACTGACTGAGCCCTATTGCGGGAAAACTTTCTGTCAAAGTTTCTAGAAACTTTTGACTGGCACTCTGAGCCCACTGAGCATGCCCAGCATGCCATGATATTCTCTGCCTCGGGTGGGTCTCTAGTCTTCGTTTTTTCCGTGCTGCTGTAAGCATCGCGGAGATAGGAGTCCTGTGAGTTTTCCTCACACATTTTTCTGACTGAAAAGTCATTGATTTCAAAAGATTGTCTCCCACAAAGGGATTTTTTTCTTTCACTGGCCGGTGAAGAACTAGTCTTGTTTTTACTTAAAGTAAAAACCTTTTCTCTCAGAATTTTTTCCTTCTTTTCATCGACGGCTGTTGCTGAAAAGATGCCTTCTGGGTTTAAAAAATGTCCGATTTGTAATCGGAATATGTCTATAACAGACCCACACCTTGAGTGTGTTCTCTGTTTAGGGGACAAGCACGATGTTTCATCCTGCCCTCAATGTGCAGAGATGACTCCCAAAGGAAGGAAACTGAGACAGGAAAAAATGGAACACCTTTTCCACCTTCAGCTGATTCCTTCTCCCTCAACATTGACTAAATCGTCCCCAGCAGGAGTTTCTAAAAAGGTTTTGCTGAAGAGATGTCGCTTGGAGGGATCAGGAGATCAGGCATCACCGTCGACGGCATCGATAAGGTTAGTAGTCGAGCATAGGCCCAAACATAGACATAGACACACACCGTCAGCGGTAACCCTATCAGTGGGAGAACCGACCGCAAAATGTCAGAAGACTAAGGAAACCACCGTCAGGGCCCACATCGCCGATTACAACCTATACAAGCATCTGGTGATGTATTAACTCCCACACCGCCATCGCATACAGCTACTCCATCTCTACCAGCTGTATTGCAGGAATTGTCAATTTTAATAAGACAAGCGGTAGCCCAGGCCCTAAAGGAGCAGATGCTGGTGACGTCACCAATGCCGAAATTGATGACTTCGCAGACACCGATCACCATGCTGATACCGATGACCCTGCCGATGTCGGCACAGATGCCAGTTTTCACAACTGCACCGATACAAAGTACTAAAGCTACAATGACTTCAAGATGGCCACCGAAGATAATGGTCCCATCTTCGGTCCCGAAGCCAATACCATCGGTGCCACTCACTCCTGGGACTCCAGGACACTCAGCACTACACCAGATATTAATGAAAAGGAATCAGGATCTGCTTGATTCTCTTCCTTCTAATCCACGGGAAGAGCATCCTGAGGAATAATCTACTGAAGATCCATTACCAGGACCTTCTGGAATTCCTCCACCACCTAAAACTTCAACAACTTCTCCACAAGTCCAAGAATGACACTTGGAGTTGACACACTATCAGAAACTTCATCTGAAGACTTTGTCTGAGCCATCTCCACCTGATCCACGGAAAAAAATCTCCTCCAGAAGATTTTTCCTTCACAACTTTTGTCCAGGAAATGGCTGACACCATTCCCTTCAAATTAGTAACAGAGCAAGATACCAGACAACAAACCCTGGTGGTACTTCAATTTGTAGACCCTCCAAAGCAACTGGTGGCTATACCAGTACATGATGTTCTCTTAGAATTTCAACATCGTATTTGGGAGCATCCTTGCTCAGTGCAAGCTGTCAAACGTATGGAAAGTACATATTTGGTGCAGTCTGCTCCTGGCTACCAGAAGTCGCAGCTCCCCACCAATCAGTTGTGGTGGAATCTGCTCAGAAAAAATTCAAACGAATTAGACCACATTCATCAAATCCCCCAGGCAAAGACCACAGATTTTTGGATTCCCTGGGTCGCAAGGTCTATCAAGGGGCCATGTTGAATTTGAGAATCTCTTAATACCAACTCTACATGACCCAGGATCAAAGGACTTATGGAAACAAATGCAGGAGTTTCTACCATCTCTTCCATCTCAATAAGAGGCAGCACAAGCCATCATCCATAAAGGACTGGAGGCAGGTAAACATGAAGTCTGAGCAGCCTATGACTGCTTTGATATGGCTTCCAGGGTGGCTGCATCTGGGATCAGTGCCAGATGGGCATGGCTTAAGGCCTCGGACCTCAGACCTGAGGTCCAGGATAAATTAGTAGATCTCCCCTGCTTAGGAGATAACCTTTTTGGATCCAAAGTCCAGGATGCAGTCACACAGTTTGAGGGTTTCAGTAAGTTCCTTCGACAGCTTTCATCAATTCCACAGGATCCCACTAAGCACTCTGGGCGTAGGCCTCAAAGAAAGGAATCCAGAAGGCCTTTTTATAGACAAAGGTACTTCCCTCCTACATCTAGGGCCAGACCTTCTAGAACACAGCAAAGGCCTCAACCAAGACAAACTAGGGCAACTAGGCCTCAACCTACACCACAGACAGGCCCTGCTACTGGATTTTGAAACAATTTCCAGAGAATACAGCTACATCTCCAATCCTCAGCCGGAACTTCCTGTAGGAGGCAGAGTATCCGAATTTTACAACAACTGGATACCAATAACAGACCAATGGGTACTTGCAATAGTATCTCGAGGTTACCAACTCTATTTCCTCTCAACTCCAACAGATTCTCCTCACAGATCTCTCACTCTCACTCTCACTCTCTCAATCACAGACCCCAGTTGCAAGTAGACTTATCCACCTTTCTGAAAGCCAGGGCTGTAGAGCCAGTGCCCCGGGCTCAGCAGGGCAGAGGATTATATTTCCTCATTCCAAAGAAAACCGGAGGCCTACGTCCCATCCTAGACCTCAGAAATCTCAACAAATTTCTAAAGAAAGAAAAGTTCAGGATATTCTTTCTAGGCACCATGCTTCCACTTCTTCAAACAGGAGATTGGCTTTGTTCTCTGGATCTTCAAGAAGCTTACGCTCACATTCAATATACCCTCCTCATTGCAAATATCTGCACTTCATGGTGGGGCATCAACATTTCCAGTACAGAATACTACCATTCGGACTTGCCTCTGCTCCCAGAGTATTCACCAAATGTCTAGCAGTAATAGCAGCACACTTGTACAAGGAAAGTGTCCATGTTTTTCCCTACTTTGACTTCTGATGAGCTAGTCGTCTATCTCAACATGGAGCTCTGGCTTCTCTCAGTCGAACAATTACTGTACTTCACTCCATGGGCTTTCTCATCAATTATCAAAAGTCCCATCTTTCTCCATCTCACCTGCTTCAATTCATAGGAGCAGAATTGAACACCATCCTTTTGAAGGCCTTTCTACGCAAGCATTGAGCAGAAACACTGTCCCTTTTGGCAAACTCTATTCACTCAAAGAAACTAGCAACAGCTGATCAGTTTCTAACCTTACTAGGCCACATGGCCTCCACAGTTCATGTCACTCCTATGGCAAGGTTAGCCATGAGGGTAACTCAATGGACTTTAAGATCACAATGAATCCAAGCCATTCAACCACTGCATTCTCCAATTCAAGTAACCATCCAGCTGCGTTCATCTCTACTTTGGTGGGTGAACAAGGACAATTTGTACAACGGCCTACCCTTCCAAAACCAGTCCCACAGATAACGCTAACTACAGATGCATCCATCTTGGGTTGGGGAGCTCACATACACAACCTCCAAACCCAGGGTACTTGGACAAAACGCGAAGCAACATTTCAAATCAATTTTCTGGAGCTTCGAGCTATACGTTATGCCTTCATGTGTTCAAGGACTGCCTTTTTCAAAAGTCTGTTCTGATCCAAACGGACAACACAGTAGCCATGTGGTACATCAACAAACAGGGAGGTACGGGCTCGTATCACCTTTGTCAGGAAGCTGCACAGATTTGGGGCTGGGTCCTGAACCACTCAATGTTTCTCCAGGCCACTTATCTGGCAGGCATTCACAACTTGGTGGCAGATCGACTCAGTCGTCACTTCCAACCACACAAATGGTCCCTGGATCCCGCAGTAGCAACCAGGATATTTCAACGTTGGGAACAACCAACAATAGACCTCTTTGTGTCACATCTGAATCACAAAGTGGACAGATTCTGTTCTCTTCACAAACAGAAAAACCAGCCAGCCAAGGACGCATTTGCTTGTCCTTTGAACTCAGGCCTTCTCTATGCGTATCCTCCGATACCACTCATAACCAAAACTCTAGTGAAGCTACAACAGGACAAGGGGTCCATGATCCTCATAGCCCCATATTGGCCTTGTCAAGTATGGTTTCCCACACTGCTAGACCTCTCAGTCAGGGATCCAATTCGCTTGGGAGTAACTCCCACTCTCATAACTCAGGATCAGGGTCAGTTGCGCCATCTCAACCTTCAATCCCTATCCCTGACAGCATGGATGTTGAAAGCTTGATCTTACAACCACTCAATCTTTCAACCAATGTATCTCAAGTGCTTATAGCTTCATGTAAACCTTCCACACAAAAGAACTATTCTTCCAAATGGAAACTATTTGCTTTGTGGTGCCAGCAAACTAATATTGATCTTTTCACCTGCCCCACTACTTCTCTACTAGACTATTTATTCCATCTTTCAGAATCTGGTCTCCAGACTTCATCTGTAAGAGTACACTTAAGTGCAATCTCAGCTTACCAAAACAAGATGGGAGATGCACCAATATCCATACAACCTCTTGTCAGTAGGTTTATGAGAGGTTTAACTCAACTTAAACCACCAATTCGGCTCCCAGTCACAGAATGGGACCTGAATCTGGTCTTAACAAGATTCATGCGTTCTCCTTTCAAACCCATGAATTCCTGTGATTTTAAATTTCTCACATGGAAGACTATCTTCCTCATAGCCATTACATCAGCAAGAAGGGTAAGTGAGTTACAAGCACTTGTCACATATTCACCCTACACGAAATTCCTACATGAGTGGTTCTCCGTATACATCCAAAATTCCTTCCCAAAGTAGTTACGGAATTCCACTTGAACCAATCCATAGTTTTGCCCACATTTTTTCCAAGGCCTCATTCTCACCAAGGAGAACGGGCCTTACATACCTTGGACTGTAAGCGTGCGTTAGCATTCTACTTAGATCGCACTGCAGTCCACAGGAAATCCACTCAACTCTTTGTATCTTATGATCCAAACAAACTGGGTAAGGCAGTGGGTAAACATACTCTATCCAACTGGTTAGCAGATTGCATACAGTTTTGCTATGAAAAAGCAGACCTTCCTCTCCAAGGGCGAGTAAAGGCGCATTCAGTAAGGACAATGTCAACCTCAATAGCGCACTATCGTTCAGTGCCAATCCTTGACATATGTGAAGCGGCAACATGGAGTTCTCTTCACACCTTTGCAGCTCATTATTGTTTGGACAAAGAAGGAAGACAAGATTCAGCCTATGGACAATCTGTCTCAAAGAACTTGTTTCCAGTTTAATCCCAACTCCTCTTCTACATCCAACCTGCTGTGATTTTCGGCTGACTCATTTTCAACAACAATACTTCACTGTTGCTTCACTACAAAATGACTCAGCCTGTAGCTTGCTAATCACCCATATGTGAGGACTAGCATCCTGCTTGTCCTGGGATAAAGCAAAATTGCTTACCTTGTAATAGGTGTTATCCCAGGACAGCAGGATGTAGTCCTCACGAAACCCACCCGCCACCCCGCGGAGTTGGGTCTCATACCTTTTGCTAAAGCTTATTGCTACATACGAGACTAGAGACAGAGAAACCCCTGTGGCAGAGAATATCATGGCATGCTCAGAGTGCCAGTCAAAGGTTTCTAGAAACTTTGACAGTTTTCCCGCAAAGGGCTCAGTCGGTGACATCACCCATATGTGAGGACTATATCCTGCTGTCTTGGGATAACACCTATTACAAGGTAAGCAATTTTGCTATCCTGTTTATGGAAGATTGGCTGACTTTTTTTTTTTTTTCTTTATTTTTCTGTTTGGTAACTGTATAAAAATTCTGAATATTAAATTGTGAGCTTCTATGTTTATGCAATGTTGGCTTCATGACCTTTGTTCTTGTAAAATGCATTTAAAACTGCTGTAGTTATTTTACCCAAGTATTTCTTTTTTTTTTTAAAGCCCATTTTTTTCTTGATTAATTGGGAGACTTTTACCTGCCATGTACGTATATACACACTGGTCCTCCTAATAGTTCATGACCATACTCCATTTCTATCTGAGTGACTTGGAACTTGCATAACTTCAGTAGTGCTAGTGCAGAGTTTTGAGCAACTGAAGTTATCAATAGGAGTGAAAAATGTATAGTAGATCCTACTAAACCATACATGAAATAAGATAGTGATCTTGCTTTGAAGGCTTCAGGTATCCTGTGATGTTTCAAAATTGACCCCTGTGTTTTTATGCAGATATTACCATAGCGTGTTTATGCGGTAAAAAGGTATTCAATACAATTTTTTTTTTTTTTAAATATGACATTGGATTTTCTGAACCTATAGTTTTCAATTTATAAAAGACTAAATATTTTTCCAGTGGCTGACTGTCCTTGACTAGAAATAATCTAAACAAAATGAGCAAACATGAGATTTATTTGCTTCTGACAATATCATTATCACTTCTAGGCGGATATCTGGAGCATGGGAGTGCTGATGTATGCACTAATGTGTGGCTACCTACCGTTTGATGATGATAATGTCATAATACTCTATAAGAAAATAATGGTAAGAATATTTTAATGTTTGATAAATATTCTTTATAGGTGTCTTTTTGGAGCCATCACAAATGTATGGAAGTGAAATGCTTATTGTCTTTTTCTCTGAGCAAATAGTCTAGACATGTTTCTCATGTTTAAAGTATCTTCTGGTAAAGAAGCATAGCTAAAAACGAAATGGGGTTGACATAGTGGCATAAAATTCTATTGCAGTTTTATTGTACAGTAATCCCAATGCATTGCTTATTGCAAAATTTCCAACATCCTCCCCAAAAGCACTCCACAAGTTTTAAAACTGAAAGTCTAATGTCCACCCACACCAATAAAAGCTCTTCACCAAGTTAGCTTGAAATTTGTCTTGCCATTTAAAACTTTATAAGGTGAGGAAA
Organism: Rhinatrema bivittatum; assembly: GCF_901001135.1. Taxonomy (NCBI): domain Eukaryota; kingdom Metazoa; phylum Chordata; class Amphibia; order Gymnophiona; family Rhinatrematidae; genus Rhinatrema; species Rhinatrema bivittatum. Next base: position 271,737,592 of record NC_042622.1, read on the forward strand.
ATGCTCCCAGACAAACTCCAACCCACCCAGTCAGTACGATTGGATTAGCCTTTGTTTGATAGGAAGAGGAGCTCAAAATAAGTAAACATGGGGCTGATCTATTGGTAGTGCTGCATGTTGCCATGTGGGAGACTGGAGTTTGATTTCTAAACTGATTGTTTTTTCTCATCAGATGGAACTGGGGATGCTATAGGGGCAGTACCCATACACCCCAAGGGTAGAGAATCCCATCCATTGTACAAAAGTTTCACCTGCACATGTGAATTAGGGTGTATGCTTAGGAAGCATGAGGTCTATGGTCCCCTACAAATAACAATTGCTAGGGTGACTGGGTTACAGGGAACACACAAAAAAAGAGGACCAGAAAAACTAGCAAAAAAATAATTAATGTAGATATGACAGAACAGTGTGGATTGTTAGTGAGGATGGGCAGATGCAGGTTTAGGAGGATTTGGATTTGCCTGATCTATACAACTAAGACTAACTTTAAAATGAGCATGCATGCGCCCACATAAGTGCATATGTGGGCGTGAGCACTCATACAGTGGAATTTTAAATCTATGTGAATGCGCCATGGGATGACAGAGCAACTTTCTTAGGCTGGAGGATGAAACCATGCTGACTCCAGCATTTCCTTAATATATTAAAAGCTTTATTTACACTTTTCAACATAGTATCATAGTAGAGTCTACAGTCAGCAGTAGTACTCCAGCTTCAGTTAGGACAGCAAAGTAATTAGGAGATGCCTTCTCCTATACCCAGACTGCTTGCTTCCAACAGTCTACTCAAGCTTTGATTAGTTCAGCAATGTATTTAGGAGTTGCCTTCTAATTGAGGGTCAGGGACCTCCTGATCCCAGCAGGGCTTTGCCTCTTAACCTGCCCAGCTGGGTGCTGCCCACAGAGCTCTTCCTGCCTAGCAGGGTCTCACCCATACAGTGCTCTCTCACTGTAGGGATTTAAAGTGGACAAGGCATGTAGTCTGTTCCCGCATAGGTTAGGGAGGGGGTAGTAAGGCACTCCTTCACATGCGCATGTACTGTTTTTAAAATAAGCTTTCTTAGCATTAGACAGATGAATCCAGAACCAGTGGGTTATGCACCTCTACCAGACTGAGTAAAGCTGACATCACAGTATCTATCTATCTCCCTGCAGTGACATCAGCTTGCAGTCTGTCTCCAGCAGATGGTGGAAATGAATCTCCCTACTGGGGGATTGCTTTAAAAAAAAAAGAAAAAAAAAAGAGATTAAAGGAGACTATGCACCGCTTTCCTGAGGTGATACCATAAGGTCCCTCCCTCGGTCTAGTGCCTTGGTCCTGTAGGCGGTTCCCAGCGTGGACTTAACTGATGGGAGATCCAGCTGAAAGGCGTGCAGGAAGCAAAGTGCGGTGGTGACAGTCTGTACTCGGTAGAGACGGGCTGACCTCTGATAAAGCAAAAAAAAGTGAGTTGTGAGGGAGAGAGAGAAGGAGAGGGTTTTTGCTCTCCACAGAGACTTACTGACCAGTGGAGAGCTCCGTAAAACATCCCGAGCCGGTGAGAATACCATTGTCACCGCACATGATGTCAAAGCGGCGTGGTCACCGCGTTTATCTCTGGAAGAGCGGCGCATCACGACTGCTGGTGCAACGCGCGCGCAGCTTGGTCCGGGTGAGTCTGGTGCCTGGGCAGTACCCTAACTTCCTTTCTTTTTCCTGTTGATGGGGAGGAAAAGAAAAGCGAAGATGTTTCCCTCCTCTCCTCTGCAGCAAAATCGCACAGGCCCAATGGACCATCATGTCTTTCGGCAGATGGATCTGCCACCCGAGGACATTTTGGGAGGAAATTCATTATCCTCCCTTAGTCCAGGCGAAGGACCGTCGTTTCCGCCACAGCCAAGCAGTAGTCCATCAACTGGAGTGGCAAAAGAAACTGTAGGAGTGGTGCAACGGGACTTAAGCTTGGTAAAACAAGCAGAATCTCCTAGGACTGGTAATGTTGTTTCTCAACTAAATGATAGATCTAGTATACCTCCGGTTCTTATAGGAAGTAATATTAACCCTGGGGTTAACCCAGGTAATGTTACATTATTAGATTTATGGCAAACGATTTCAAGGCTTGATGACAATATAACTGAGGAATAGTACTTTGTCGACTGTAATAAATGCTAATAATTACTATAGTTGAACAAGCAAAGAAAATTGATAATTGTGAAAAGGTGGTATCTGCTCTGAATACAAAAGTTCAATTAATTCAAAATTCTGAATACGTGTTTATGCGAGAATTTCCTTATGCATAGTAATACTGAGTACATGGAGAATTTATTAAGATCTAAAAATTTGACAATTTTCCTTTAACACGGTTGCTGTCTCCCATGGAGATGTTTAAATATTTTTTGAGATATTAAGTTATGAAGAGTCAGATTTTCCTAGATTGTCGAAGATATATTATTTTCCTAAAAAACTTGTGAGAAGTTGAACAACCAAATGAAAATGTAGGATTGCCTAGCCCCTAGGTATTACAACCTACTTAGAAGAATCTATTGATTTAATAGATTTCAGGGCAACCCTATTTGTGTCCTTTGCAGAACAAGACAAGGGTGTACTGTTTAAAAAGTTTTTTAGGAATAGAGATGTTCCTTTTTGTGGAGATAGTCCAAATTTTCCCTGATGTCGCATATGCCACTCAGGCAAGAAGGAAATATTTTTTATCTTTAAAATGTTGGGTAGTGGCACTGGGGGTGACATTTTTTCCTTAAATTTACATGCTCATGTTTTATTACCTATCAGGAAAAAAATTAGGATTTAATGATGCTACATATCTAGAAACATTTCTGAATGATAAAACTCAAGCCACGAACTTAGAGACTGACATTCATTAAAAAAAGATAGCTCCTTTCTCCTTTATATGTGGATCATTAGAACTCGGGTGTTAATGAGTTCTAATAATTTATATATAAATGTATATTTAATCATATATCTTTCTTTTGTTCCCCCAATTATGGATATGTTAAACAATGAACTATATTTGTATTGGAATTGTTATGATGACTATACATTGACACATTTCTTAAGTATTCATGATGTATCATTTAAGAAAATAAAAGTATAAATTAAAAAAAAATTTGGGTTGTTTGTAGTAATTCCTCTGATTTCCTAAATGCCTTACTCTCTGTGCTGCTTGTCATATTCAGGCATCTCAGCCTGGTGTTCCCTCTAACTTGTCAGTGCTGCTTGGAGGCTCAGGAAGAATTGCCTTCATCTGATTTTACTAAGCCCGGTTCTTCCCAGCTTCATGAAGGCCTGTGTCAGAAGAGGGTGCCTGACTCTGGAACTCCCTTAACTAGTTCATCAGTGGGGGAAGGTAGTTCATTGGGCACAGGACAGGTGCCTTCTGGTTTTGGCATGGATAAGAACATAAGAAGTTGCCATACTGGGTCAGACCAACGGTTCATCAAGCCCAGTATCCTGTTTCCAAAAGTGGCCAATCCAAGTCACAAGTACTTGGCAAGTACTCAAACAAATCTCAAGCCACTATTGCTTGTTAATTGATAGAAGTTTATCGATTTTTCCTATAGGAACTTATCCAAACCCTTTTTAAACCCAGTTACACTAACTGCTGTAACCACATCCTCTGGCACTGAATTCCAGAGCCTATGTACTGAGTGTGAGAATTTTCTTTGATTTGTTTTAAATGAGCTACTTGCTAACTTCATGGAGTGCCCCCTAGTCTTTCTATTATGAGAGAGTAAATAATTGATTTACATTAACTTTTTCAAGTCCTTTTCATGATTTTGTAGTCCTCTATCATATCCCTTCTCAGTCGTCTCTTCTCCAAACGGATCAGCCCTAACTTCCTTAGCCTTACCTCATAGGGCAGCTGTTCCATGCCACTTACCATTTTGGTTGTCCTTCTCTGCACTTGTGCAACTATCTTTTTTTGAGATGTGGTGACCAGAATTGCACACAGTATTCAAGATGCTGTCTTACCATGGATTGATACAGAGGCATTATGACATTGTTTTATTTGCAATTCTCTTCTTAATTCCTAACATTGTTTGTTTGCTTTTTTGATCACCATCGTATACTGATCCTTCTGCCTTTTCTTGGGTGGGATTTTTTCTAGGATTGCAGTCCCTTTTTTTTCCTCCTGCAGCCCTCTGTCCCGACCAATTTTTGCCTGGTCAGAGGCGCAGGTAGTGACTTCTCGCACGCCTGGTGCTACGTTTATGCGTCAAAGTACACCTAGATCGGCAGCCGGCCTTACTGATGGGGACCCGGATGGCATGGATGATGGAATTCGATCCTACTCCCTGGAGGATGGGGAAATATCTCCGGGATTGGAACTGTATAGGACTGTTGCGGTTCTTTCATAGAGACGAGTTACATTGAAGATGCTGGGAGTCCCTGGGGCTGAGTCCATGACTGAGCCCAAGAAATATCCCATTTTTTATTTCTTTGCATAAAGCCTCTTGTGTTTTCCCTGTTATGGCGGCCATTCAAGAATTGATTTATTTTGCATGGGGTACCCCAAAGCTAATTTCAAAAGGGGGGGCGAGTCTTGGAAGAACTGTACCCCCTGGATCCAGCAGCGAGAGAGCTATTACTTTTTCTATAAGTGGATGCACTTGTGTGCACAGTCACCAAGTGGATGACTATCCCCGTAGAGGGAGGAATGGCCTTGAAGGATGTGCTCTGTTTTGGGCGCACAAACTTTTTTTTTTTTATGCGCTTTGCACACAGGTTGTGCATGTGCCTTGCTGCACTTTCTTCTAGGCGATATATATTATATATATATATTTTTTTTTTGGTGCATTTCACTTTTGAATGTGAGCTGTTCTGACGCACATTTACCACAGTAAAGGTGCTGGTAAACAAGCCTAAGCATCACACCATATGCCCAACAGTGTGGTCCTACCTACAGGTACTCGTTTTGATGGCAGCTAACCTGGAAGTGGTGCTATAGGCAAGGGTGCATATGCATCCTTTTCAGCGCTCTCTATCTCTTTGGAACCTGCAGTTTCAGGATTATGCAGTTTGGCTCCAGTTGCTGCTGGAAATCTGCTCCCGCCTCCAGTGGTGGTTAAGAACATGCCATACTGGGTCAGACCAAGGGTCCATCAAGCCCAGCATCCTGTTTCCAACAGTGGCCAATCCAGGCCATAAGAACCTGGCAAGTAGGAGGATCACCTGGGAGTTCCCTTGTCCTTTCTGGCCTGGTTGGTACTCCCGACAGATGCAAGTCTCCATAGTTGGGGGGGCTCACTGTCTGGAGTTACAGCCTAGGGGTGCTGGAATGCTGAAGAGTCCAATCAATCACCTGGAGGCCTAGGCAGGTACGGCTGCATTCTTGCAGTTCAGCCACAGGCTGTGGAATCAAGCAGTTTGTGTGATGTCTGACAATGCGACGGTGGCCTATATCAATCGCCAGGGAGGAACCAAGAGCCAGCAAGTGTCACAGGAAATAGACCAGCTGATGGAATGGGCAGAAGGTCATCTGCAGATCTCAGCCTCTCATATTGATTGCAGGAAAAGACAACTTTAAGATTGGACTTTCTCAGCAGGGAGAGTCTGGACCCAGGAAAGTGGGTGTTGTAAGCTGAAGAGTATCAGCTGATTGTGGATCGCTGGTGACTTCTCGAAATGCGAAGGTTCCTAGCTTCTACAGTCGCAGGAGAGATCCATGGATCCTGGGAATAGACGCTCTCATACAGGTCTGGCTGAAAGACAGATTGCTTTATACCTTTCCTCTGTGGCCCTTGCTGGACAGGATAATTTGCAAGATTGAAGGCCACAGGGAGCTAGTACTCCTGGTGACACCAGACTGGCCCAGCCATCCGTGGTAAGCAGATTTGTGACGAATCCTAGTGGAGGCCCTCTTTAGTCTTCCGCACATGGATCTGTTTCAGCAGTGACCAGTTTTTCACAAGGATCTGACTCACTTCTGTCTTAAGGTTTGGCCCTTGAGAGGGCTCAACTGTTAGTGTGGCTGTTCCTTTGCAGTGAATTCTTCTTTACTCGGTGCTTGCAAATTGTCCATTTTCTTGGCTTATGTGCGGGTTTGGAGAGTTTTGAGGTTTAGTGTGAGGAGTGTGGTGTTTTTCCTCGTTCAGTTAAGATCACTCTCATTCTGGATTTTTTGCAGGATGGATTGAATAAAAGCTTGGTCCTTACTTCCTTGAAGGTGCAGGTTTTGGCTCTTGCCTGTTTGAGGATTGGTGAGTGGCGTTTCCTTGTTTCATCCTGATGTGGCCCATTTTTTGAAGGGAGTGAAGCACTTTAGGCCTCTCTTGATGTTACCGGTTCCATTGTGGAGTCTTAATTTTGGTGCTGGACTTTTTTGGTGGGCCCTGTGTTCCAACCACTGTGTAGCCTTTGCTCATTTGTTGACTTTGAATACTGTGTTCCTGGTGGCTGCATGTTCTGCACATCGGATTTCTGCACTGCTGGCATTGTCTTGACAGGAGCCGTTCCTTCAGGTGACTCCAGGGGTGTTGCAGCTGTGTACTGTTCTACCCTTCTTGCCCAAGGTAGTCTCAGACTTTCATTTGAATCAGTCCATCTCCTTGCCATCCCTGGATAAGATCAGGGATGCAGAGGAATTTCACCTTTTGTGCTCTTTGGATGTTAAGCATCTTGTCTTACGGTTTCTGGAGGTCTGAGTCTTTTCAAAAGACTGATCACCTATTTGTTCTACCTGACGGGAGTAAACAGGGTGCTTTGGCTTCACAGGCTACCTTAGCTTGTTGGATTAAGGAGGTGGTCGTGGATGCTGGAAAGCTGTTGCCAACTCAGGTTAGGGCTCATGCCACTAGGGCTCAGGCAGTGTCAGGGGCAGAGGTTAGTCTGTCTCCTGACAATATCTGCTGAGCTGCGATGTGGTCCCCTTTAAACACTTTTCCTGGGATTTATCATCAAGCTATGCAGACCTGGGAGGATGCAGCCTTTGCATGTGCAGACTGCGGCCAGCCTCCCACTCTGTTGGGGAGTAGCTTTGGTACATCCCGCTGGTCCTGAGTCTGTCTACATACTTGGAAATGGAGAAATCACTTACCTGATAGTTTTGTTTTCTTTAGTGTAGACAGATGGACTCAGCTTCCCGCCCTCTGCTGCCGCATAAGTGTCAATGGTCCTCTTGTGGGGCTCGGGGTCCCAAGGGTTTACTGGTAAGGGTTCATCCAGTTCCTAGCTTGGGGTACCTAGAATCTTATGCGAGTTCACTGTTTATGGCTTGAGTACAGTTCTGTTTACCAGTTTTTAATCAAGATTTTTGCTAGTCTGTCCATAGTTGCTTTTGAAGGAAATACTGGCAGGCTGGGGTCGCTGCAGGGTTATGTATACTGGGACGTCAGCTTGCTCAGTCTTCATCTGCTGACAGGAGAGCATAAACCCACTGGTCCTGAGTCCATCTGTCTACACTAAGGAAAACTAAATTCAGGTAAGTAATTTTTCCATTAAACAAGATCGAGAAAACGTTTGATAGCAAGAGCATCTGTAAGATTTTCTCCGTTTCATGCAGAGCTTTATTTCATTGAAGTTACAGTAGGGGAATCGGAAATAGATGCCTTTTTAGAGCACATTCTGCTGCCTTGTCTGCCGGAAGAGGCTCTAAGTGTCCTTAATCGTGAAATCTGGGGTGAGAAAGTAATATAGGTGAACAAGGGTTTAAAGTTGGGTAAGGCCCCCAGACTGGATGTCTTTATGGCCAGGTTTTACAAAACCTTTGTCTATTCTAGTGGGCTCTATGGTGACTGTTTAATTGCCAGTGGTCAGATGGGATACTGACACAGTGTGAGTCTAGCGGGCATCACAGTCCTGGCAAAGGGGGAATAGGATGCTGTCTTAAGATTCTGCTGTCTGAATTAGCTAGTATTATCCTGCTTACTGATTAGTCATCAATAGTTTTAAAGTGATCTAGGTTTTTGATTCGATCTTAATTACTTTTAGATTTTAAGTACTATTCTATGAAGTACTTTTAGGATTATTTAAGATGTGTTTTTAGTTTATTATGATGTATTTTAAATGTATTTTAGGTTTAATGTATGATATATTTAGCTGCATGTTTTATTTTTGTTGTGAACTGTTACGATGGGTCCCTAGTGACGGTATATAAAACTTAATAAATCTATTATCCAAATTACCTTAAATATTGATCTGAAAGTATTGGCTAATAGGCTGGGTTTAGTGGCACCTCTGTTAATTCATGGGGATCAATTGGGGTATGTGCCAGAGAGATTGGCTTGGGACAATGTTAGGAGGGTTCTAAACCTGATGTGCTAGGCTAGGAGGCAGCAATTTCTGGTTGTCTTAAGAGCATAAGAAATGCCATACTGGGTCAGACCAAGGGTCCATGAAGTCCAGCATCCTGTTTCCAACAGAGGCCAAACCAGGCCATAAGAACCTGGCAAGTACCCAAACTTCACGATTTGAAGCTCCAGGGAGGAAGACTCAGAACCAATGTAAAGAAGTATTTCTTCACGGAGAGGGTGGTGGATGCCTGGAATGCCCTTCCGGAAGAAGTGGTGAAGACCAGATCTGTGAAGGACTTCAAAGGGGCGTGGGATAAACACTGTGGATCCATAAAGTCTAGAGGACATGAATGAAGAGTGGGTGGCTTGCGGGAATGACGGCTACTGCCTAGAGATAATACCCTTATTCAATAAACATACATACGGTTAATGCGACTCCAACATTGCTCTAAGCTTCAACGGCAAGAGGAAACGTGGAAAAAGATTTGCATTCACATGGATGCAGCTCCATCACTGCTCTCTACATTAATGGTGGGGGTGAAAGGGAAATAGAACCAAAGGTTACTAAGAGCCAAGAGAAACAGATAAGTATGAGAGAAAAAGAAGTGTGAAGCTTGCTGGGCAGACTGGATGGGCCGATTGGTCTTCTGCCGTCATTTCTATAGAAACATAGAAACATAGAAATGACGGCAGAAGAAGACCGAATGGCCCATCCAGTCTGCCCAGCAAGCCTCACACATTTTTTCTCTCATTCTTATCTGTTACTCTTAGCTCCTTGTTCTATTCCCCTTCCACCCCCACCATTAATGTAGAGAGCAGTGATGGAGCTGCATGCAAGTGAAATATCTAGCTTGATTAGTTAGGGGTAGTAGGGGCAGTAACCGCCGCGATAAGCAAGCTACACCCATGCTTATTTGTTTTACCTAGACTATGTTGTACAGCTCTTGTTGGTTTTTTTTCTTCTCCCCTGCTGTAGAAGCAGAGAGCCATGCTGGATATGCATTGAAAGTGAAGTATCAGGCGCATTTGGTTGGGGTAGTAACCGCCGTAACAAGCCAGCTACTCCTCGCTTTGTGATTGCGAATCCTTTTTTTTCTTCACCCCTGTCGTTGAAGCTATGCAGGATATGCGTGAAGCATCAGTTTTTTGTTTTTGTTTTTGTTTTTTTTCCCCTGCCGTTGAAGCAGAGAGCTATGCTGGAAATGCGTGATGTATCAGTCTTTCTCCCATGCCGATGCAGCAGAGAACCATGCTGGATATGCATGGAAAGTGAAGTATCAGGCACATTTGGTTTGGGGTAGTAACTGCCGTAACAAGCCAGCTACTCCCCGCGTTTTGAGTGCGAACCCTTTTTCTTCTCCTTTGCCGTTGTAGCAGAGAGCTCTGCTGGATGTGTGAAGTATCAGTTATTCTTCTCCCCTGTCATTGAAGCAGAGAGCTATGCTGTATATGCATTGAAAGTGAAGTATCAGGCATATTTGGTTTGGGGTAGTAACCGCCGTAACAAGCCAGCTACTCCCCTCTTTATGAGTGCAAATCCTTTTTTCCATTACCTCTTGCTGTTGAAGCTTAGAGCGATGTAGGAGTCACAGTAAGCATGTGTATGTTTATTTAATAAGGGTATTGTGTCAATAGCCATCATTCTGGCGAGTCACCCACTCTTCATTGGTGGCCTCTTGACTTTATGGATCCGCAGTGTTTATCCCACGCCCCTTTGAAGTCTTTCACAGTTCTGGTCTTCACCACTTCCTCCGGAAGGGCATTCCAGGCATCCACCACCCTCTCCGTGAAGAAATACTTCCTGACATTGGTTCTGAATCTTCCTCCCTGGAGCCTCAAATCGTGACCCCTGGTTCTGCTGATTATTTTCCTATGGAAGAGGTTTGTCGTTGTTTTTGGATCATTAAAACCTTTCAAGTATCTGAAAGTCTGTATCATATCACCTCTGCTCCTCCTCTCCTCCAGGGTGTACATATTTAGATTCTTCAATCTCTCCTCGTACGTCATCCTATGAAGATCCTCCACCTTCCTGGTCGCCCTTCTCTGTACCGCTTCCATCTTGTCTTTGTCTTTTTGTAGATACGGTCTCCAGAACTGAACACAGTACTCCAAGTGAGGCCTCACCAAGGACCTGTACAAGGGAATAATCACTTCCCTTTTCTTACTTGATATTCCTCTCTCTATGCAGCCCAGCATTCTTCTGGCTTTTGCTATCGCCTTGTCGCATTGTTTCGCTGTCTTCACATCATTAGACACTATCACCCCAAGGTCCCTCTCCTGCTCCGTGCACATCAGCCTTTCCCCCCCCATCGAGTACAGTTCATTCGGATTTCCACTCCCCATATGCATGACTTTGCACTTCTTGGCATTGAATCTCAGCTGCCATATCTTCGACCACTCTTCCAGTTTCCTTAGATCCCGTCTCATTCTCTCCACTCCTTCCGGCGTGTCCACTCTGTTGCAGATCTTAGTGTCATCCGCAAAAAGACAAACCTTACCTTCTATCCCGTCTGCAATGTCGCTCACAAAGATATTGAACAGGACCGGTCCCAACACCGATCCTTGCGGCACACCACTTAAAACCGCTCTCTCTTCAGAGAAGGCTCCATTTACCATCACACATTGTTTTCTGTCCGTCAACCAATTTGCAATCCAGGTCACCACATCGGCACTCACTCCCAAGCTTCTCGTTTTATTTACCAGTCTCCTGTGCGGAACCGTATCAAAAGCTTTGCTGAAATCCAAGTAGATGACATCTAGTGCTCTTCCTTGATCCAATTCCTTGGTTACCCAGTCAAAAAAGTCAATCAAATTTGTCTGACAGGATCTTCCCCTGGTGAATCCATGCTGCCTCTGGTCCATCAATTCTCCAGACTGTAGATAGTTGACTATTCTCTCTTTCAGCAGTGACTCCATTACTTTTCCCACCACCGAAGTGAGGCTAACCGGTCTGTAGTTGCCTGCCTCTTCCCTGTTCCCACTCTTGTGAAGCGGGACCACCACCGCTCTTCTCCAATCACTCGGCACCACTCCCGTTTCTAGGGATCTATTGAACAGGTCACACAGCGGACCCGCCAGAACATCTCTGAGCTCCCTCAATATCCTTGGATGAATCCCATCAGGCCCCATGGCTTTGTCCACTTTCAGGTTCTTTAGTTCTTCCCACACATTTTCTACTGTAAAAGGATTTTCATCTATTCCCCTACCCTCCAGTTTCTTGTTGTTTAGAGATGGTCCTTCTCCAGGGTCTTCTTTAGTGAACACAGAGCTGAAGTATTCGTTTAATATTTCTGCCATTTCTTCGTCTCTCTCTACACATTGATCATTACCACCTTTCAATTTCACTATACCACTTTGGACCTTTCTCTTTTCGCTGATGTATCTGAAAAATGTTTTGTCACCATTTTTTATCTCCTTGGCAATCCTCTCTTCCGCTTGACTCTTTGCCAACTTGATTAATTTCTTTGTCTCCCTCAGTTGATACAAATATTCTTCTTTGTGCTCCTCCCTTTGGGATCCTTTATATTTCTTGAATGCTGTTCTTTTAGCTTTAATTTTGTCAGCCACCTCCATTGAGAACCAGATAGGTTTCAGTTTTCTTTTGCTTTTCTTTACATTTCTAACATATAGAGCAGTTGCCTTGGTGATTGCTCCTTTTAGATTGGTCCACTGCTGATCCACATCTCTCTCGTTCTCCCATCCTTTAAGTTCTTCCTCCAGGTAGTTCCCCATTTCCTCAAAGTCTGTGTTTTTGAACTGTAAAACTCGGGTCTTTGTGGTTCTTTTCCCTATTATTTTAGTGATATTAAACCATACCGTTTGATGATCACTGCTGCTGAGGTGGGCGCCCACCTGGACATCTGAGACATTATCTGCATTAGTGAGCACTAAGTCGAGTATAGCTCCTTCTCTCGTGGGTTCCAACACCATTTGTTTGAACAAAGATACTTGCATGGCATCCACTATCGCTCTACTATTTTTAGTTTCTGCAGATGGGATTTTCCAGTCTACATCTGGCATATTAAAGTCACCCACGATCACCACTTCTCCCTTCTTACCTATCTTATGGATGTCTTTAACTAGATCTCTGTCCAGCTCTTCCTTTTGGTTTGGAGGCCTGTAAACCACTCCAATATAAATGGATGCTCCGTCATCGTTTTTTAGGTCGACCCATAGAGCTTCTTCAATACCCCAACTTCCTTGAAGCTCAGTTGCTTGGATGTTGTTTCTGACATAAAGAGCCACACCTCCCCCTTTTCTATCCTCTCTGTCCTTCCTTAACAAGTTGTAGCCTGGTATTGTTGTATCCCATTCATGAGATTCTGTGAACCATGTTTCTGTGATAGCAACAATGTCCAATTCTGCCTCAGCTATTAGGGCCTGCAGATCTGGGATTTTATTTCCCAAACTATGAGCATTTGTGGTCATAGCCTTCCAGGTACTCTCTTTATGGTTATTGCATTTCCTGGACTCCTTGTGAGATATTTGTTGAGATTTGTTATTCACTTCACTATTTCTTTTTGCGGTAGTGCCACTGTTGACAGAGTTTTCCATCTCAATTAGATTTTTTTTTTGCTTATGGATCTTTAAATACTGCATGCATTGTGTTTTCTCTCTCTTTTCTGGTAATACTGCAATGCTTTTCTCAAGAACTTCTTCAGTTTTTATTTTAGAGAAGGCTTGTTGTTCTTTTTGCATTTGGTACATTGTGTGTCTCCTCATCACAGGTCTAATTCTACCAGAGCCAACTGTATTCCTGGTTTTTAAAGAATTTCCTGATGACCTGTTTGAGTGGGGCGGTATACCTGTTGGCTGCTCTTCTGTCAAGAATGGGTGACTGTGGGTCCTACCTGAGCCTAATGGATCTCCTTTTCTTGACTCCTGGTTTGTTTGTGGTATTGGGGAATTATTTTCTGAGTAATGCAATGTGGGTGTAATTCTTTTAATTGAAGCTAATTGATCTTTAATCACAGTCAGCTCCATTTTCAAGGACGAGAGTTGTGCACAAATTGGGCAAGCTCTAAGTTTCCAGATGCTTTCCCTCAGAATAAAGGCTGCACAGCAGTTACATTGGATAGTCCTCATCTTGGTAATTTGTGGCTTTATTTCCTTGACTGTAACCAATGTACTAATTTATCTTGCTGCCAATGGTAATCTAGGCAGTCTTTATGAGAAACAAGCCCCAGGGGTGGGTGGGTAGAGGGGTAGGGTGGGAGGGAGTCAAACAGTTTAGCCTGGGACAAGCTGGGTAAAGCAGGGCACTACTGGACTGTTGTCTTTGCCTTTTGGTCAATTCTTTTTTTTAAAAAAACAGTCTTTATGCCCCAGTTTTTTAGTTGTGCCAGCTAACCCCAAACTAGAGAGATTTTCCCAGTTTAAAAGCTGATAGCTTTGCAGACAGGAAATAATCAACAGAAGCTTTCTACACAAGCTTCTACACAAAATGAAACAGACTAGAAAGAAGTTAAAACACAGGCAGTAAATAATCACAGAAGCTTTCTACACAAGCTTCTACACAACTTCAGATCAATAAGCAAAAAGAAGTAAAAATAAGCAGAAAATACTTAGCCAGAATGAAGATTTTGCAATGCAGTTAAACAGTTCCACCAGAGAAATCCCTTAGCATGTGCTCAGGACAACAATGGCTAACAATGGCTCCCTTCCTTGCTCTGATTACCTTGCACAGGTCTGAGCCACACCCAATTTAGTTAGATTACGTCACTTCTGGACTGTTGTCTTTGCCTTTTGGTCAATTCTTTTTTTTAAAAAAACAGTCTTTATGCCCCAGTTTTTTAGTTGTGCCAGCTGTTAGATCAAAAGCTACTATTGCTTATTAATTACTGTAATAGCAATCTATGGATTTAACTTTTAGGAATGTATCCAAACCTTTTTTTAAACACAGTTACACTAGAAAAATAGTCCAAGTGCCTGTAACTAAAAACTCACCTGAGCTAAAAAATTCTAACTTATCCCTATCAATTAAAAAGCAGAAGGAAAATACAAACAAAAAACAAACTTTGAAATGTTTGTATGCTAATGCCAGAAGTCTAAGAAGTAAGATGGGAGAATTAGAATGTATAGCAGTGAATGATGACAAAGAATTAATTGGCATCTCAGAGACATGGTGGAAGGTGGATAACCAATGGGACAGTGCTATACCGGGGTACAAATTATATCGCAATGACAGAGAGGAGCACCCGGGAGGAGGTATGGCGCTTTATGTCCGGGATGGCATAGAGTCCAACAGGATAAACATCCTGCATGAAACTAAATACAAAATTGAATCTTTATGGGTAGAAATCCCTTGTGTGTCGGGGAAGACTATAGTGATAGGGGTATACTACCGTCCACCTGGTCAAGATGGTGAGACGGACAGTAAAATGCTAAGAGAAATTAGGGAAGCTAACCAAATTGGTAGTGCAGTAATAATGGGAGACTTCAATTACCCCAATAATGACTGGGTAAATGTATCATCGGGACACGCTAGAGAGATAACGTTCCTGGATGGAATAAATGATAGCTTTATGGAGCAATTGGTTCAGGAACAGACGAGAGGGAACAATTTTAGATCTAATTCTCAGTGGAGCACAGGACTTGGTGAGAGAGGTAATGGTGGTGGGGCCGCTTGGCAATAGTGATCATAATATGATCAAATTTAATGACTGGAAGAGGAACAGTGTGCAAATCCAAGGCTCTCGTGCTAAAGTTTCAAAAGGGAAACTTTGATAAAATGAGAAAAATTGTTAGAAAAAAACTGAAAGGAGCAGCTACAAAAGTAAAAAAAAGTCCAAGAGGCGTGGTCATTGTTAAAAAATACCATTCTAGAAGCACAGTCTAGATGTATTCCACACATTAAGAAAGGTGGAAAGAAGGCAAAACTATTACTGGCATGGTTAAAAGGGGAGGTGAAAGAAGCTATTTTAGCCAAAAGATCTTCATTCAAAAACTGGAAGAAGGATCCAACAGAAGAAAATAGGATAAAGCATAAACGTTGGCAAGTTAAATGTAAGACATTGATAAGACAGGCTAAGAGAGAATTTGAAAAGAAGTTGGCTGTAGAGGCAAAAACTCACAGTAAAAACCTTTTTTTAATATATCCGAAGCAGCAAGCCTGTGAGGGAGTCAGTTGGACAGATGATCGAGGGGTTAAAGGGGCACTTAGAGAAGATAAGGCCATCGTGGAAAGATTAAATGAATTCTTTGCTTCGGTGTTTACTGAAGAGGATGTTGGGGAGGTACCCGCAATGGAGAAGGTTTTCATGGATAATGATTCAGATGGACTGATTCAAATCACGGTGAACCTAGAAGATGTGGTAGGCCTGATTGACAAACTGAAGAGCAGTAAATCACCTGGACCGGATGGTATACACCCCAGAGTTCTGAAGGAACTAAAAAATTTCAGACCTATTAGTAAAAATTTGTAACCTATCATTAAAATCATCCATTGTACTTAAGACTGGAGGATAGCTAATGTAACCCCAATATTTAAACAGGGCTCCAGGGGTGATCCAGGAAGCTACAGACCGGTTAGCCTGACTTCAGTGCCAGGAAAAATAGTGGAAAGTGTTCTAAACATCAAAATCACAGAACATATAGAAAGACATGGTTTAATGGAACAAAGTCAGCATGGCTTTACCCAGGGCAAGTCTTACCTCACAAATCTGCTTCACTTTTTTGAAGGAGTTAATAAACATGTGGATAAAGGTGAACCGGTAGATATAGTATACTTGGATTTTCAGAAGGCGTTTGACACAGTTCCTCATGAGAGGCTTCTAGGAAAAGTAAAAAGTCATGGGATAGGTGGCGATGTCCTTTCGTGGATTGCAAACTGGCTAAAAGACAGGAAACAGAGTAGGATTAAATGGACAATTTTCTCAGTGGAAGAGTGGACAGTGGAGTGCCTCAGGGATCTGTATTGGGACCCTTACTTTTCAATATATTTATAAATGATCTGGAAAGAAATACGACGAGTGAGAGAATCAAATTTGCAGATGACACAAAATTGTTCAGAGTAGTTAAATCACAAGCAGATTGTGATAAATTGCAGGAAGACCTTGTGAGACTGGAAAATTGGGCATCCAAATGGCAGATGAAATTTAATATAGATAAGTGCAAGGTGATGCATATAGGGAAAAATAACCCATGCTATAATTACACAATGTTGGGTTCCACATTAGGTGCTACAACCCAAGAAAGAGATCTAGGCGAAATAGTGGATAACACATTGAAATCGGTTCAGTGTGCTGCGGCAGTCAAAAAAGCAAACAGAATGTTGGGAATTATTAGAAAGGGAATGATGAATAAAACAGAAAATGTCATAATGCCTCTGTATCTCTCCATGGTGAGACCCCACCTTGAATACTGTGTACAATTCTGGTCGCCGCATCTCAAAGATATAATTGCAATGGAGAAGGTACAGAGAAGGGCTACCAAAATAAGGGGAATGGAACAGCTCCCCTATGAGGAAAGACTAAAGAGGTTAGGACTTTTCAGCTTGGAGAAGAGACGGCGGAGGGGGGATATGATAGAGATGTTTAAAATTGAGAGGTCTAGAACGGGTATATGTGAATCTGTTATTTACTCTTTCGGATAATAGACTAGGGGCCACTCCATGAAGTTAGCATGGGGCACATTTAAAACTAATCGGAGAAAGTTCTTTTTTACTCCACGCACAATTAAACTCTGGAATTTGTTGCCAGAGGATGTGGTTAGTGTAGCTGTATTTAAAAAAGGATTGGATAAGTTCTTGGAGGAGAAGTCCATTACCTGCTATTAAGTTCACTTAGAGAATAGCCACTGCCATTAGCAATGGTAACATGGAATAGACTTAGTTTTTGGGTACTTGCCAGGTTCTTATGGCCTGGATTGGCCACTGTTGGAAACAGGATGCTGGGCTTGATGGACCCTTGGTCTGACCCAGTATGGCATGTTCTTATGAAACCACATCCTCTGGCCATGAATTCCAGCTATGTGCTGAGTGAAAGCTCATTTAAAGCAAATCTAAGAAAATTCTATTTGTTAACTTGATGGAGTGCACCCTGGTCCTTCTATCTGAGAGAGTAAATAACAATTTACTTTCTTATTAAAGTCCTTTTATGAAATGGTCCAGAATGCTAAATTACAGTCCAATCTTATTACTACTACTTGCCAATTACACTGTGATTTGTAAGTTTTTTATGTATGTTTCTGTTTTTACTAATTATGAATGTTTTATCTTCTTGTAAACTACTTAGACCCACTGTGTGTATACGTGGTATATAAAAATCTTTTAAATAAAATAAATTTGATTTCCTAGCGTGTAGCAGATGGACTCAGGACCAATGGGTATAGTGCGCTGCTGATAGTAGTTGGAGACGGATCAGATTTCAATTTGACGTCAGCCCTAGTACATATACCCCTGCAGGAAGCCCTGCTCTTCAGTATTTTCCATCTCCATAGCAGTTCGGGACTCTATACATGCTTGCACAGTGATAGAGTATTCTAACTACAAAAATCCAAAAAAAGAAGAAATCTTACCTCTACAGACGAGCCCCGCTCTCCTGTGGTAATGCCTACGGGTCCCTCCCCCAGTCAAGAATTCCTGAGGTGATTTCCATGATCCCTCAGAGGGTAGGTCTCGGTCCAGCAGCCGGTCCCCGGCGTGGACTTAGCCCCTGGCAATGGGTGCGGCTGAGAGGCAGTGGGTGCAACTTCGGGCTTGGCAGTGAAGGTACCTTTCCCTCTTCCCCCGTAGCCAGAGACCGCCGGAATGAGATCGGGAAACACCGAGACAAAGTAAGGTAGAAAACTTCCTAAGTGTCTCTTGTCTCAGAGGTCCGAAGAGCCGCACAGATCACCAGCCGGCGTCCGTGCTACCGGGTTGATCAGCCCTATCCGGGCTAGACCCAGGTCCAATACAAGGGTCCTCCCACATGGGAGACCCTCCAAAGTGGTCGCCATATTGCTCGCATTTTCGCTGTCACCATTTTCGCTTGTCTGTCTGCCAATTCGATCCGTGTGCACAAAATCACTTGTGTGCACGCGGGCACCGGGCGCACAGCCACATGCTCAACTGTGCCGGGTGCATAAGTAAACCTCGTGCTCACAGCGGCTCGCGCATATTATTGAGCGCGCATCCTACCTACACGCACAACTTCAGCGCACTCGGAGCGCATAACTAAGCCTCCTGGCGTACAATTGAATGCACAAACCGGAGGTTTCTGCAATCCTACACGCACAAACCATGGCACCACTGGACAAGAAGCTCAAGGCTCAGGTCCTCTGCCCAGCATGCCACATTAGAGCTGTGCAGCACGAAGAGGCCACGGCCCTGTGTCTACAGTGCGAGGAGGCTCTGGGTGAACCAGGTCAGGGTCCTCCCCAACCGGTACTGGGATCCGGATCCACCGATAGTATACCGGACTTCGCTAGCCCCAGCGGGAGCCTACCTCAAACAGGACTCCCCGGGGACGCAGCGCCTCTCAATTTAGACCCAGCGTCTTTCTCCTGGGTAGAGTTCTTCAAAGGCCTACACACCTTTGTCCACATGCAACCGGCGCCTCCGATGACACAACCACAGTCTTACCCAGAGAAGTGCCTCTCCCACCCAAAAGCCTCGACATTGGGGACACAGACACCTCAGACAAGGATCAAGACTCCCTGGAGGAAGGGGAAATCCCTCCAGGAACAGAACCTTACCGAACCATCAGGCGGTTCTTCACCAAGGACGAACTTTCAGACCTCATGGCGCACAGCTTGAAAGAGCTCACTATCCCAGGCACAAGTGCCACAGGGGAACCTAAGATGAACACCCTCCTAGAGGGACTCTGTCAGACCTCTCGTCATTTCCCTTTGCTGCAAGCCGTCCAACAGCTGATTAACCTGGAATGGGAGGCTCCGGAGGCCACTTTCAAAGGGGGATGGCAGCCATGTACCCCCTGGACCCTGCTGCCAAAGATCTCCTGGCATTCCCCAAAGTGGATGCCATGGTTGGCATGGTCTCAAAGTGCACTACCATTGCAGTCGAGGGAGGAGTGGCACTCAAGGATGCCCAGGACAGACGTCTGGAATCCATCCTCAGTCATTAGACGTATCAGCTATGTCACTACAGATTGTGGCCTGCTGTACCTTGGTGACATGTGCCCGCTTATCAAAGACCAGGAACGCCACCACACCCATCGAAGCACTAGAACCAGCAGTATCATTCCTCACGGATGCGACCTCCAACCTGGTGCGCACCGCAGCCAGAGGAGTTTCGTCTTTTGTGGCAGCCAGAAGACAACTCTGGCTTGAAGCTGGTCAGCAGGCGCAATGTCCAAGACTAGACTCACGAGAATGCCTGTTAAGGGAACCCTCCTGTTCAGAAGCGAACTGGAGAAGTTAGCTGACAAAAGGGGCGAATCCCCAATACCGCAGTTGCCGGAGAACAAGAGAAGCCAGCGCCCCCTCCCCCTGAACATCTAAGGCAGGGGATCACAGTGCTTCAAACTGTACAGAAGTACATATCAAGCATCTCGCCCTGCAGGCAGGGGCCAGTCCTTTCGGAACAAACACAACAAAAGGGGAGCCTGCACTGGTCCAGGCCCCAGCTGCACCCCGCAATGAAGATTAGCAGACACATCCACAGGAAGAAGCCATAGGGAGCAAGCTTGCCATATTCTACCAAAGATGGGTTGAGAACTTCGGACAAGTGGGTCCTAACCATCATTCGAAAAGGATATTATCTGGATTTCCACAACATCCCTCCGGACAAGTTTGCGAAATCTCCCTGCCACGACCATTTCAAGAGGACGGCAGTGGAATCCACACTGACCAAATTGCTCGTCTTAAAGGCCATAGCACCGGTGCCCATGCAACAACAAAATACCGGGCACTATTCCATCTGTTTTATCTTTCCCAAGAAAGAGGGTACATTCCGGCCTATCCTGGACCTCAAGTCTGTCAACTGCCACCTGAGAGTCCCTCACTTCTGCATGGAAACCCTACGCTCGGTCATAGGAGTGATACAGATGAGAGAATTCCTTACATCCCTGTATCTGTCAGAAGCCTTCCTGCACATCCCGGTCCATTATGAGCATCAGCGTTTTCTGTGCTTCGCGATCCTGGATCACCACTATCAGTTCCGGGCACTACCCTTCGGGCTAGCCACAGCACCTCGAATGTTCACCAAAATCATGGTTGTAGTGGTGGCGACACTGAG
This sequence comes from Rhinatrema bivittatum, assembly GCF_901001135.1. Lineage (NCBI taxonomy): Eukaryota > Metazoa > Chordata > Amphibia > Gymnophiona > Rhinatrematidae > Rhinatrema > Rhinatrema bivittatum. The sequence continues at coordinate 271,757,998 of NC_042622.1, forward strand.
GAAAGACGGAATCCTCGTACACCCATATCTGGATGATTGGCTGATTAGGGCAAAATCCCCAGAGGAAAGCCATCAGGCGACCACCAGAGTCAAAACTCTACTGGAGATCCTCTGGAGGGTGGTCAACAAAAACAAGAGCTGTCTGCAGCCCTCCCAATCTCTGGAATACGTGGGAGTACGGTTAGACACCAGACAAGACAAGGTCATTCTGACTCCTATAAGGAGAACAAAACTGATGAACCAATTGCGAAACATGTTAAGCAGTCTTCACCCCAAGGTGTGGGACTACCGCAAAGTCCTCAGTCTCATGACATCCACACTGGAAGTGGTTCCATGGGCAAGAGCTCACATGCGACCCCTAAAGCATTCTCTACTGTCACAATGGAATCTGATGTTCCAGAACTACTCCGTTCGCCTCCAGCTACTGGAGGAAGTTCGAATCCAGCTACAATGGTGGCTACAAGACCACCTGAGCAAGGGAGTAAGGCTATCCCTGCCGACCTGGATCTTGCTCACCACGGATGTGAGCCTACGAGGGTGGGGAGCCCACTGCCAGAAACTGACCGCCCAGGGGAAATGGGACAAGGAAGAGTCAGGATGAAGCATGGGCAGTCAGACTAGCCTGCCTATAGTTCAGGCACAGACTCCGGGGCGAATCGGTTAGTCATGTCGGACAACGCCACAACAGTTGCCTACATCAACTGCCAGGGAGGAACCAGAAGCCAACAGGTGTCCCTGGAAATAGACCCCCTAATGGTATGGGCGGAATCCAATCTACAAGAGATCTCAGCCACCCACATTGCGGGAAAAGACAGAGAAAGTCTAGACCCAGGGGAATGGAGGCTGATGTCAACAGCCTTCCAGTTGATAGTACACTGCTGGGGAACACCAGCCATGGCAGTCCTGGCAACCCGGTCTAACGCCCAAGTTCCTAACTTCTTCAGTCACAGACAGGAACCACAATCCCAAGGGATCTATGCCCTCATCCAGACCTGGCCAAGGGAAATCCTGCTATACGCCTTCCCTCCGTGACAAATACTGGGCGGGATCATCCGCAAGATAGAACACCACAGGGGACCAGTACTTCTAGTGGCCCCGGACTGGCCAAGAAGGCCGTGGTACGCAGACATGCAAAGACTACTGACAGGGAGTCCTCTCCCTGTACCTCCTCACAGGGATCTGCTCCAACAAGGCCCGATCCTCCAAGTAGACCGAACTCTATTCTCTCTTATGGTCTGGCCATTGAGAGGATAATCCTGAAGAAGAACAGATACTCGGGGGCGGTGATTGACACTCTGCTCAGAGCACGCAAGTTTTCCACATCTCTAACCTACGTACGAACATGGAGAATACTTGAAGCATGGTGTGAAGACTGCGACATCCTCCCACGGACAGTCAAAATTCCCACGATTCCTAAATTCCTGCAGAACGGCTTACAAAAGGGGTTGTCCCTCAACTCCAAGGTGCAGGTGGCCGCGTTGGCCTGCTAAGAGCCAAGGTGGGAGGCAGCAACCTAGCCTCTCACCCGGACGTCTCCCGCTTCCTGAAAGGGGTCAAACAGATCCAACCACCCCTAAAGTGGCTGGTACCTTTATGGAATCTCAACCTAGTCCAAGACTTCCTAACAGGAACCTCCTTCAGACTCACCCGCGGTCTGCCCCTCTGACTACTAACATTGAAGACTGCATTCTAGTGGCAGTCTATTAGGCCCGTTGCATCTCCGAGCTTCAAACACTGTCCTGTCAAACTCTCTTCCTCAGGTTCACATCTGGATCCATACAGCTGCGCACGGTCCCCTACTTCCTCCCAAAAGTGGTTTCTCACTTCTATCTAAACCAAACCATCCTACTGCCATTGCCAGTCGAGCATAAGGACTCGGACCAATCTCGCTGCCTTTGCCATCTTAACGTCAGCAGACTCCTAGTCCGATACCTGGAAAGGTCTGAATCCGTACGAAAGACGTACCACCTATTTGTCCTTCACAGCAGGAAGAAACAAGGGAAAGTGGCCTCACGGGCAACCATAGCCCGCTGGATCAAAGAGGTCATCAAGGTGGCCTATGTAGAGGCAGGCAAGCCTCCACCTCTACAAGTCTAGGCCCATTCCACTAGAGCCTGGGCAGAAACCAAGATGCTGTCACCCACCGAGATCTGTTGGGTGGCGACATGGACCTCCATTCACACCTTCTCTAGGTTCTACCGCCTGGATGTTCAGGCTCAGGAGGACACAGCATTCACAAAGGCAGGACTAAGTGGGCCATGGGCAGCCTCCCACCCAGTTCGGGAGTAGCTTTTATACATCCCATTGGTCCTGAGTCCATCTGCTACATGCTAGGAAATGGAGAAATTACTTACCTGATAATTTTGTTTTCCTTAGTGTAGACAGATGGACTCAGCATCCCGCCCACGGCTGCCGACAAACACAGAAACCTCGGGTGACAATCCCCGAGTGCAAGACAAACACGGGTAAACCAAGCTTCCCTCTAAGACACCCATACCCTACTGAGTGTTGGCGTTTCTCGGTTGAGTGCACTGGCGGAATCCAGCTATAACCACATCAACTAGTTCAAGTTAATCACGTTAACCAAGTTATTCAGTCACACACATATATCCGCAATTGCTTTTCGAAGAGAATACTGATGAGCAGAGCTTCCTGCAGGGGTATATGTACTAGGGCTGATGTCAGATTGAAATCTGATCTGTCTCAAACTGCTATCAGGAGCACACTATACCCATTGGTCCTGAGTCCGTCTGTCTACACTAAGGAAAACGAAGTTATCAGGTAAGTAATTTCTCCATTTTTGTTAGTCTGTCCACAGTTGCTTTTGAAGAGAAAACTGGCAGGCTGATGTCACTTCAGGAGTGTTATAACACTCCTGAAGTGATATGTGTGTAAGAAAACCAAAAAACCCCACAAAAAACAAAACATAAGTAGTAACTTCTCATTTTAAACCTGCAAACTGAGCATATGTAAGCTTGACTTTTGGGTGCAGATGAATAACTGAAGGTCTTGGATTTTACACAGTGACTTATCACAAGAATGAAAACTTGTTTTTATGTCCTTGTTCTTTGGTCACTTAAAAAAAAAAAAAGACTAGCATCTTTGATTTCTTTTTTCAGAGAGGAAAATATGAGATTCCAAAGTGGCTTTCTCCTGGTAGTGTACTACTTCTCAACCAAATGTTACAGGTAATTTTTAATAACCACATTAGTACTCAGTTTCCAGCAATAACCTTGATAGTACTGGTAGAGAGAGTTTGCTTGTTATGTATAAGAGAAGTTGTCTGTTCCACAAGCTCCTAGACGTATGCATTTTTGAGCAAGGTATCAAATGAAAGCTCAGGACCAGTAGATGTTAGTAAAATACCGAAGATCATTTTGGGGAATTTTTTTTTGAAGGGAGAGGGGTTTGGTTAGGAGCTATCTATTGAAACAGACTTCATCAATGACGCTTTTGGGAGGGAGGGGATCAGCAGCAGATTTACCCTGATTTCAAATATTGTAACACTTAATACCAACTTTCCAAAAGCCTGTGCATGACATTTTGGTTAATTGACAGTAGTGTGATGGGCAAACTGGAGAGTAACAAAAGGCACCCAAAATACTCTAAGCATGATACTGTAAATAGTCACTCTGAATTTCATGGGTGCAGAGATGACACTGTACAAAGTCAATATATACAAGTGAGTAGAAGTATGTAGATAGGATATTATCTGTTTTGTCACACTTTTTTATTTTTAAGGCACCTATCTTAATTCATCCAAGTCAGTGGTTCTCAACCTTTTTTCGGCCGGGACACACCTGACAGATGGTTCTCACATGCGTGACACACTGAACATGTGACCATCACGGGACAAAATGTAAATATACATTCTGCATCCTAGGGAACCACGTCGACCCCCAAAAATGGGTGCAGAGCAGAACTAGGGCATTACCCGTACAGCTCACCATACAAAAAAAAGATATTCTGGATCTGATGACATCTCAGTAAAAGCAAAGCAAACTCTCTTTACTGGCAAGCACAATACCCCTCCTTATGAAAAGACAGTAATTAACCAGGCCCTAAACACTAATACACCTCCTATTGGGAAAACAGAGCAAGCCAAGCTGCTATAGATACCCACTTAGAAATAATTGTAAAACTATACTAATAAATGTTACAAAACAGCTGATGAACAGAATAACATCCAACAATTAAACACTCATAAAAATTATTAAAAATTGTCTAAATATCAAAATATTTCAAAACAGCAGACACATCACATAACACCCAATAATTAAAATGGCAATCAATCAAGAAAAATAAACTTAAAAAGCTGCCTTTACTTACCCTCTCCAGCAACTCTCCTACTCCTTTCCCTTGCAGACCAATAGCACTCACCAGAAGCAGCAATGGCTGCTGAAGCTCTGTCCTCACAGTCCTCTTCCTTAGGGCCCACAACCAGTCACAACCAGTCTCTGTCTCACACAGACCAGTAACTTCCCTAACTAGTATCTCTTCCTCACACACACACCAGTCACCTCCCTGACCAGTCTCTCTCAATCACACACATGCTGTCACTTACAAGCTCACACATACTCTGTCACTTACAATCACACACACTCCCACTATGCACCCATTGTACCACACACAAGCTCTCACTCATGCACCCAAGCACCCATTCTACCACATACACACACTGCCACTCATGCACCCATTGTACCGCACACACAAAAGCTCTCTCATGCACCCAGGCACCCATTCTACCACACACACACACTACCACTCATGCAACCAGGCATGCATTCTAACACACACACACACAAAGCTGCCACTCACGCACCCAGGCGTGCATTCCAACACACACACACACACAAAGCTGCCACTCACCACCCAGGCACCCATTCTACCACAGGCACACAAGCTCTCACTCATACAATCAGGCATGCATTCTAACACACACACACAAAGCTCCCACCCAGGCACCTATTCTACCACACACACACAAGCTCTCACTCACGCACCCAGGCACCCATTCTACCACACACACACACACAAGCTCTCACTCATGCACCCATTCTACCACACACACACACAAGCTCTCACTCATGCACCCATTCTACCACACACACACACAAGCTCTCACTCATGCACCCATTCTACCACACACACACACAAGCTCTCACTCATGCACCCATTCTACAACAGGCACACAAGCTGTTACTCATGCACCCAGGCACCCACACACACAAGCTCTCACTCATGCACCCATTCTACCACACACACACACAAGCTCTCACTCATGCACCCATTCTACCACACACACACACAAGCTCTCACTCATGCACCCATTCTACCACACACACACACACGCTCTCACTCATGCACCCATTCTACCACACACACACACAAGCTCTCACTCATGCACCCATTCTACCACACACACACACAAGCTCTCACTCATGCACCCATTCTACCACACACACACACAAGCTCTCACTCATGCACCCATTCTACCACACACACACACAAGCTCTCACTCATGCACCCATTCTAACACACACACAAGCTCACATGGAGCCTCTTCTCATTGTTTGGCCTCCACTTCTCAGCCACCTCTGGCCTGACCTCCCGCGGTACGCAACGTCTCTCCAGCCGCCTCCCGCAGTGTGCAGGGTCTCTCCGCTCTTCAGCCGCCGGCAGTGGCGCACAGCGTCTCTTCGTTCTTCGGCCCCGCCGCCGGCGACGTGCAGGTCTCTGCGCTCTTCAGCCACCAGCAGCGGCGCGCAGCATCTCTTTGTTCTTCGGCCCCGCCGCTGGTGACGTGCAGGTCTCTCTGCTCTTCAGCTGCCGGCGGCGCGCAGCGTCTCTTCGTTCTTCGGCCCCGCTGGCGTTGGCGCGCAGCGTCTCTTCGTTCTTCGGCCCCGCTGGCGTTGGCGCGCAGCGTCTCTTCGTTCTTTGGCCCCGCTGGCGTTGGCGCGCAGCGTCTCTTCGTTCTTTGGCCCCGCTGGCGTTGGCGCGCAGCGTCTCTTCGTTCTTCGGCCCCGCTGACGTCGGCGCGCAGGTCTTTTCGTTCTTCGGCCCCGCTGGCGTTGGCGCGCAGCGTCTCTTCGGCCCCGCCCCTAGGGAGAAGGGAAGCACAAGCGGGGCAGTGGAACACCGGGAGCCGCGACACACCTGCCGGAGCTTGGTGACACACTGGTGTGTCGCGACACACCGGTTGAGAACCACTGATCCAAGTTATGCAATAGTATTGTCTGATATCTCCTTGTTTTGAGGATGACTGAATGCTTTTAAAGAGGATATATCTGTTATGTGTTCAGTCTTTCCTACTATTAGGCCAACTTCCAAGTAGCCAAAAGCAGGGGCTGACTATTTTTTTTTTCTCACAGGACAGCAGGATGTTAGTCCTCACATATGGGTTACATCACAGGATGGAGCCCAATCATGGAACACTTTTCAAAGTTTCTAGAACTTTGACTGGCCCCTATTGGGCATGCCCAGCAGTGCACTGACCCTGCATCCAGCAGGGGTCCCCTTCAGTCTCTCTTATTTATTTTTTTCCACGCAGCAGTAGCCACGAGGGTTAAGGAGCTCTCTAGAGATTCCTGACAAATTTTCCTCACCAAACTTTTTTTTTTTTTTTAACTTTTCAAAAAATTCTACCCCATAGAGGTCCCTCTATCGATATCAGTGCTCCGCAGTCGAAAGGTTTTAACCCTGTTGCAGTCTATTCCTACCGGCCATCCACCGCACCGTGGCTAAATGTTTGTCAAAGCTATGGCGTCTGGTTTTCGTCAGTGCCCCGATTGTCCTCTGACAATGTCCATCACAGACCCGCATAGAGTTTTGTGCTTGGGGTCCGGCCATTATACCCTAACTTGCATCAAATGTGCCCAAATGATGCCAAAGGGTTGGAAAGCCTGCTTAGAAAAAATGGTTTTTCTTTTTCATTCAAAACCCCAACTCCATCGACCGCTTTGACTTCATCTGAGCTGGTGCCATCGACCTCTTGCCAGCAGTGTGACTCCAGTGCGGCCCGGCCGGCATAGACTACTCCAAAGGTGTCTACATCTTCCTCATCACCTCAGAACCAAGGAGAACATCGTGAAAAGCGTCGATCCAGGCAAGCCCTCTGTATCAGCGCCGACAGAGCCATCGACAAATCCCATCCAGAGAAGGCCCTATCCTCCGCTGCGACCGGGTCACTGAGGCATTCCCTCACTTTCATCGGTGCAGGGAGTCGTGACTCCACTTTTATCAGTGGATTCTCCGGCTATGCCTCTATTGCCTCCTATTCCGGAGCCGGGGTTACTCACCCCAGGCCTCCGTGAGGAATTGGATCGGATGATCCAAGAGGCCATCGGAAAAGCACTGAAGGGATTCCAGCAGTCTAGATAAGGATAGACATGAGTGCCCAATTGCTGTGATTTATTATTTTATTTTTCGCTCATACTTTTACTATAAACGAGACTGAAGGGGGACCCCTGCTGGCTGCAGGGTCAGTGCATTGCTGGGCATGCCCAGTAGGTGCCAGTCAAAGTTCTAGAAACTTTGAAAAGTGTTCCGTGACAGGGCTCCATCTGATGTCACCCATATGTGAGGACTAACATCCTGCTGTCCTGGGAGAACACCTGTTACAGGTAAGCAACTTTGCTAACTATCTAAGCTGCTATTTTCCACAGGGGGGGATAGAGAGGACAGTTACTCTACAGCTGAAGATGAGTTTCCAGCTGTAAAAAAAACTTTGCTTTGGATTTTTTCTGAGTTGTCTGTGAGTGCTCTAGTGCTGCTACTTTTGTCACTTTGTGAAGTTCATAAAGATTGAAAACTCAGTCTTGTTTTAGTTTTCAAGAAAAAGTTTGGGGAAAGATTAGGGATCTTCCCGGATGTAATCAAATCTACACAGATAAGACAATTTCTTGGTAAGAGACAAAACTTTAAGAATTGGTGCCACCTTTCAGCTACAGTTTCATTTAAGTGTCATATAAAGCTGAAAAGTTCTGTTTTTCAACTGAGAGCAACTGGAGAGAGTTCTCCATGATAAAGAAGCTACATCATGAACAGTATGGCTGGCATATGTAGTTTATAGGGGAACTTTTCCTTATTCTTTTTTCCTATCTTGTTAGGTACCCACATAGAACAGAACATACTAGTTAACTCTTTGAACCCATTGTCCCTGAATTGAGGGGCGGCCTAATTTCAATATCACCCGTAATACCGGTGCAGGAGTCCTGTGGGCAGCAAACAATACTAATATTAAAAATAGCACATTGACAAAAATTATTGGTTTTCCCGAGGAGCTTAGGGTTGACTGGTTTATCGCCATAGGAACCTAGGGTTCAAAGGATGGATATACGCTACTACTGCCATCGGGGAAAGCCTGCGCGTTCGGCGCCGAGCCCCGCCGGGGGAAGGTAAGGAAATAAACTCTCTCCCCCCAGGCAGTCCCTGCGCCGACAGCGCGGCTCATTCAGCAGCAAGGCAGATAAAAAACAGCTGCCCACATTTAAAAAAACGCGCCGAGAACGCCGCGATCGGAAGCCCCGCCCGCCCTCCAATAGGAGCCAGCCCAGAGGGGATTTAAAAAGTCTTCAGCCAGGCGCCGCGCGCCGTGCGTCGCGCGCCAAAGGCGCGCGACAAAGGGGCCTGCCCCTTTGTCTCGCCCCTTTGTAGAGCCCCGAGGAGGCTCGAGCCATACCTGCGGAACAACCTAAACCCCCAAACCTCCAACATAGGCAACAGCCAGCAAAGGTATGGAACAGACCGTTTCAGCAGTATGGAATAAAAGTCTACCTCTCCAACAACTCTCCAGCCACCTCTGAGACCCCATGCAAAGGGCATCACCCCCTACCCTCCCGAAGCGCACAACGCTCAGCCCTCCTATCCAGACAGACTCAAACAGCTCGCTCAAACATCCAGCTCTTCAGCAGACAGACCCATGCTTCACTCTCAAGTTGACCTAAGCTCTTATATCATTCCTCCCACTGTCAGACTAGCCTTCCACCACGACCCACTTCCGTCCTAGAGAAGGCAACATGCAAATCTTCCCAATCCCTATCATATACCACCGCCACCTCCATCACACAAAAGCCTTCCAACAACCATCAAGACACACTACCAGATCTCTCATTCCAATCATGACGTCTCCGCTCACGCAGATGCTAGGTCTCACCATGTTCTCACTTACCCTTCTCAACGCACAATCGCTAACAAAGAAAACACACGTCCTCAATGACTTCCTCTCAGATTCAAAGCCAGATATCTGTGCCATCACAGAAACCTGGCTAAAAAGCTCAGACACAGCCCTAATAAACCAGTTACCGACTCACCTCTACGACATCATCTCGATCCCCAGGAAAAAGAAACGAGGAGGTGGTATTCTTCTAGCCTCCAAAAAGGAATTTAAACTTAATTCACTTCCAATCAAAATCATCACACCTACAAAACTCGAATTAGGCCTTTTCAAATCTAAACTCCTACAAATTCTTCTAATATATGCTCCGCCAGGACTTCTGGACTCAGATATTTCCCCCCTAATAGAAACAATAGCCAAATACATCAATATGGACTCGCCAGCCATAATAATGGGGGACTTCAACCTCCATGTAGACGCCTCTCCCCTCACCCCTAACTGTGAAGTACTCCTTTCCACCCTGGGTGCAATGGGCTTTAAACAAATCATAGAAAAACCAACCCATAAAGCAGGACACACTCTGGACCTCATCTTCATCAATTCTAATATATCTTATAAAAATGATCCTATCTGTACCACAATTCCCTGGTCAGACCATTCAATAATTACAACCACACTCATGACTCAAGAAAGCCCTAAACCTCCTCAACCACCTTCCACCATCCAATTTAGGAAAACCTGCACTTCTGACACACTCAGTGATCAACTCACCAAAGAACTCCCCAACCTGGACACCACGAGCCCAGATGCAGCCTTCCTCTCTTGGCACAATATCACTGAGGCAATAGCAAATAAATTATGTCCTAAAACGGTGAAAATAATCAACTCAATACAGAAGAAGAAACAACCCTGGTTCTCCCCAGAACTCAAGCAGATGAAACAAAACCTCAGACACAAAGAATACGAATGGCGTAAGATCCCCAACTCCACTAATTTAGCTGATTACAAACGCACCCTCCACAACTACAGGATCACCATCTTAAAGACAAAAAGAGACTTCTATGCCCACAGAATACACGACCTTCAATTTGATGCCAGGACCCTATTCTCTTACGTCTCCCAACTCACAAAATCCCCTACACCCACCATTCCAGACGACCAAGCACAAACCAAAGCAGACGAATTAGCACTCTACTTTCAGAAAAAAACTGCAGACACATTAGCACGCCTACCGAACAATGCAACTCCACCCTCCATAATTTTCAATTCCAGGACTTATATTGGGGCCATCCTTGATTCCTTTGAACCTACAACACCACTGGAAATCGAATCTATACTTAAGAAACTAAAACCATCAAACCACCCAACAGATCACATTCCAACTAAACTACTGCTTCTCATCCCGAATACTATTTCCAGAGCATTGGCCAACATTATAAATTGCTCACTCTCCCAAGGAATCTACCCGGACAGGCTGAAAACCGCATCCCTCAAACCTCTCCTGAAGAAACCTAACCTCGACACAAGTGAACCTTCTAACTTCCGCCCCATATCCAACCTCCCTTTTTTAGCAAAAATCATGGAGAAAGTTGTTAATACACAACTTTCCGTATACCTGGAAGAGCACAATATCTTTCACCCATCCCAATATGGCTTTCGTAAAGCAGCGAGTACAGAAACCCTTCTTATCTCCCTTGCCGACCACATCCTCATGGGCCTAGACAAAGGTCAATCTTTTATCCTAGTCCTTCTGGACATTTCATCCGCATTTGACACCGTGAACCACTCCATCCTACTAAATCGCCTAGCAGAAATCGGATTAACAGGATCTGCACACAGCTGGTTTAACTCCTTTCTAAGTAACAGAAGCTTCAAAGTAAAAATCAATAACAACGAATCCCCAGATGTCAAATCAACATTAGGAGTACCACAAGGCTCTTCCTTATCACCCACACTATTCAATATATACCTCCTGCCCCTCTGTCAACTGCTCACGGACCTAAAATTAAAATTCTATCTATATGCAGATGACGTACAGATTCTGATTCCCATTACAGAATCTCTCCCTAAATCTCTCGCCTTTTGGGAAATCTGCCTCAAATCTATAAACAGTCTGCTCACCAACTTGAATCTAGTTCTGAACGCAAATAAGACTGAACTCCTAATCATCTCCTCGGACCACTCGGCCGTAATCAATCCACCAGCAGGCAACACCCAGATCACGCAAGTAAGGGACCTTGGAGTAATCATTGATAACCGTCTGAATCTTAAGAAAGCCATCAATAACACTACCAAGGACTGCTTTTATAAATTACAAGTCATGAAAAGGCTCAAACCCCTCCTCCACTTCCAAGATTTCAGGACAGTGCTCCAAGTCACACTCTTTTCCAAAACAGATTACTGTAACTCTCTTCTCCTCGGGCTCCCTACTTCATCTATCAAACCACTACAGATGCTCCAAAATGCTGCGGCAAGAATCCTGACTAATACCAACAGAGGAACACACATCACCCCCATACTACAGAACCTGCACTGGCTGCCAATCAAATATAGAATATTACACAAGGCTATCACTATAATTCACAAAGTCATTCACAACCAACAACAACTAGACCTCCAGATTCCCCTCAAATTATACACATCAGACAGACCGATTCGAGAAGCATATAAAGGCACCCTGCAACCCCCTACAACGAAATCTACCCGCCTATCATCTACCAAAGAACGAACCTTCTCTACAGCTGGCCCAGCCATCTGGAACAAGATGCCCACAGAACTCAGATTAGAACCATGCCCGTCTACCTTCCGCAAAAAACTTAAGACATGGCTCTTCATCCAGGCCTTCACTTAACCAACAGTTCCAGCAATTCCTCACTAATTCAGACACTGACTCCTAGCTAAACTCTATGACAAGTGTAGCCTATACACTTACGCCTCTTCTCATCATATTATTGTATTATCTAATTTGTTCAGTTATGCCTTCTATCGCTCCGGCTATTCTAGCCATCCAGGTTAATACCCCCTGTTATATGTAACTTTCATTTCTTGTTATATGATTGACTTTGTTATTCCCCTCATGTTATTTGTAAACCGATCTGATATGAATTTCTTTCATGAAGGTCGGTATATAAAAATGTTAAATAAAAATAAATAAATATAGACATCTATTTCCCTATTGATTAATAGTTACTATGCTGATTAGTTTTATTTCCAGTATCTATTGAATAACTGTATTGCATTTTCTGAACTTGATAAAAATAAATAAAATAAAATCTACTGTGGCAGGGTCCAGTTCTCTCTGAAGATCTATCTCGCTTTTATTTTGTCTTGGCTATAGAGAGCAGGCTGCAATGAGGAGGTGATGTCCACTACAAGTGAAGGGAAGAGGTCCACTTACCATATGTTTGGGTTTGAAGTTTGGTTTTTTGAGATGGGAATGTCCCTTTCAGGATGCTGCGGCTTTTGATTTGGTCCCCCCCACCCCCTTTTTTTTTTTTTTTTAAGGAGTTTTTCCTTAAATTTCCTCAAGGTGCAGGTGGTAGCTCTTAACCTGTTACAGAAGGAGGGTCTGGAGATAGCCTTAGCTTCTCATCCTGATGAGGTGCTTTTTTTTAAAGGGAGCAAAGCATGTTTATCCACGCGGTGATTATTTTCTTCCTGGGATCTCAATTTGGTGTTGAGTCTTGTGTAAGGCTCCATTTGAGCCTGTCTGACATCTATGAAGAATCTGAGGCTAAAGATTCTTTCTGATAGTGTTCTGCTTGGTCAGGTGTATTTTGGAACTGCAGACTGTTGTGCAGGAATTGGTTTCTAATCATATGGTCTCATCCTTGGCGAAGGTGGTGTTCTTGTTTTATCTCAAAACAAATGAAATTGCTGTTATTAAAGTTGGAGTTGAATGCGAGATTCCAGGAACTTCACTCCATTGGATGTGCATGGAGTCAGATGTTTGAAAGCATCTAATGCTTTCAGGAGGTCAGAACATCTGTTTGTGCTGTTTTAGTGGTTATAAGAGAAGGGAGAAAAGTGTTAGATTTCCTTATTGGATGGTTAAGGAGGCGATTAGTTCTACCTACATGTTTGACCTGGTTGTTCCTGAAGGACACCAGGGTTCCATTAGGGTTCAGACTGCTTTCTGGGCAGAGCTTCATTAGGTGATACTGCACAAGATTTGCAAGGCGGCTGCATGGGTGTCATTGCATACCTTCTCTAAACTTGCTGGATGTGTAAGATAAGAGACATATCTTTTATTTATAACTTTTTTTTATACCGAAGTTCAAGTAACAGGGTTACTTATTCCGGTTTACATTACAACAAGTAGCAAATAATGACAAATATGTCTTACAATGAACAAGGGAGTGAACAACTTGGAGAACATAACTAGATAAGAGACACTATCTTTTGAAGCAGGCATCTTGAAAGCAGACTTATAGCACTTCCTCTTGGAGTAAGGGTTGCTTGGGTACATCCCACGCATCTGGACTGGTCTGATGGGCTAAGGAAGGACAAATGTGGTTATCAATTTTCTTGAGTCCTATCAGACCAGTCCAGAGTCTTTCCCAGATTAGCCTTTAGCCTGTCTTGGACTTGTAGAATCTGTGTGAAACTTTACAGCTACTGATCAGGTCCCATTGGGGTTCACCTGAGTATTTTGCTCACATACACGGTGGTAGTGGTGGTGGTGGATCGTTAATTTTTAGTTTGCTTTGATATAGAGATATTGAGGTGCTGGTGGTGGCAGAGTTACCTATATAGGGTGACATTGGCAAAGCTCTTACTGTCTTCATCTTTTGCTAGGGGAGCAAAACCTATGCATCTGAACTGGTCTGGTAGGACACAAGGAAAGAATTGGCAATTAAGAACCAAATGTTTCCATTGCTCTTAAAGGCCTAGAAAGATGTGAGCTAGTGTACTCTATTCTAAGATTTTTTTTTTTTTTTAAGAAACTTGTTTGCTAACTTGTTCTCTGTTCTCTTGATAGGTAGACCCAAAGAAAAGAATAACAGTTAAGCATCTTCTGAATCACCCTTGGCTCCTGCAGGGTTATAAATGTCCTGTTGAGTGGCAGAGTAAATATCCAGTAAGTATAGATCACATGGAACATAGATCACACTATGCATAGCTATTGGTTTGTATGTGTTTCTGCTTTAGTTCTGCCAGGTATAATGCTCCTGTGCAAGTCAAGCATATTTATCTATTTTTATTTAGATTTTAAATGTCAATTTATTTTTATTTTTTATTTATATTTTTATTTGTTTCTTGATGAATCAGTTCTTAAGTGTTTCAATGTAATGTACATAAATTAAAATAATAAGTCAGACGCGTTGGTAGGATATGACCTGTCATTGCATGCAGAATTACCTGAACAGGAAAGGACTACAAATACAACGTTGAAAATTAAGCCCTTGAAAAAGAACCGGGTAGGTTCGAAACATGGAACCATGTCGGGCACAGTAGCGGCTTCAGCGACAGCACAGCATTAAGCTAAGTTCACTATCACTTAAATGCAACAAATCACTTAAATGCAACAAAAATTATTGAAAAAAATTGATGTCTATGAATGACCGATGATTATAAATAAGGCATATCATCTAGCGATACTGCTATTCAGATGTAGCCTATTATGACAGGTCATATCCTACCAACGCGTCTGACTTATTAATTTTGTACCGGTGCACTTTGATTATTTACAGAGAGTTACCTTCACTGAGTACATAAACTGATTCTTTGAACATTGGGGTTCTTGTGAGACCAAGTTGATTAGCATAAATTAAAATAAACATACTATACAGTAAAGCTAAAATTGAGCAATACAAATTTCCTGGCGTGTAGCCAGATGGACTCAGAACGAATGGGGTATAGTATGCTCATGCTAGCAGTTGAAGACGGATCTGACGTCAGCACGGGTATATATACCCCCACAGGAAGCGTAGCAACTCAGTAATTTCCGTCTCCAAAGCAGTTTGGAGAGCCTGCACGCTCACTGAGCGTGTTTCCAATCTACTTTCTACTTTCTATATTCTTCTTACTAAATTTCTTCAGGAACATCGAGCCCCGCACTCCTGCGGTGATACCCTTGGGGTCCCTCCCCCAGTTGAGTTTCCCGGGGTGATTTCCGCGATCCCCCGGAGGTTTAAGACCTCGGTCCGGTGGCCGAATCGCGGCAGGGACGTAGCCCCCGGGCGAGAAGGGCTCGAGCGTGGCGAAAGAGGCGCCTCTGTTCCAGCGTGGACAAGGCAGCGGGTGCATTTCCTCAAGCGCGGCGGTGAATGTATTTCCCCTCTCCCCCCGCAGCCGGAGACCGCCCGGGTTCTAACCGGGAAGCGCCGAGGACCAGGTAAGGCGTACATCTCTTACTTTTTGGTCTCCGAGGAACGAGGATCGGCGGCGTTGTCTCCATGTGGCACGACGTGGAGGTCGCCATTTTTTCTGCCTTGTTCAGGTATTGAGCGCCCATGTAAGGCGTCTGTTGATGAGTGCATATTGCTGACCGCATATTAAGGAGCACATATTGTGTATCATTGTGCGTATATTGCTGACTGCATACTAATGAGCGCATATTGAATTTCATTGAGTGTATATTGCTAATCGCATACTCATGAGCACATACTGGATATCATTGAGATTGCTGCCGCATATTATTGAGCGCTTGTTGTAGTAAGCATATATTGCTGCCGCTTATTATTGAGCGCCTGTTGTATTGAGCACATATTGCTGCCGCATTTATTGAGCGCCTATTGTATTGAGCGCATATTGCTGCCGCATATTATTAAGCGCATATTCCTTAATGGAACAGAACGCCTCAGCGGCAGCACCTCCTGATGCTGGCATTAAAGCCCTCGGCCTGTGCTCAGCATGCCAGCTTAGGGCTATGCATAGCGAGGAGCCAGACTCCCTTTGTGCCCAATGTGAGGAGGCAGTGGGAGCCTCGGGCCAGGACCAGTCGCAACCGAGGTTTGCTGACAGTTCCCCAGGGGCCAAACCGGATCTAGCGGGCAGTCTCGAACAACCTGGAATCCCGGGGGACCTGGTACCCAGACGACTAGAGACCGCTTCCATTTCCTGGGTGGATCTCTTTAAGGGGATTCATGCCTTTGTACAGATGCAGTCAGCTTCCCGTCCAGGCCCTGCTGCTATGACCGCTGCGGTTGTTCCTCCAGCTGATCCTGCCCCTGGATCTTCGCACTCTTCTCAGGGGCCCCCGCCTCCGAGCAGTCCGGCTCAGGCGGACTTTGATGTCTCGGCGGATGAGTCGGAGCCCCCGGAGGAGGGGGAACTTCCCTCAGGGATTGAGCCATATCGAACCATGAGACGGTTCTTTCTCAAGGAAGATCTCTCCGACCTGGTATCTCAGTGCCTGGCGGAGTTGGCTATTACAGGTCCCAGCACTACGGCGCCCTCTACGCAGAACCCTCTGCTGGAAGGTCTTCGTCCTCCAGCCCGCCATTTTCCCTTCTTACAGGCAGCACAGCAATTGATAGATTTAGAATGGGCTGCACCAGCAGCCTCATTCAAAGGGGGTCGGGCCCTGACGGGCATGTACCCTCTGGAACTGGCAATTGAGGAGATGTTGGTGTGCCCTCAGGTGGACGCCTTGGTCAGCGCTGTGGTCAAGCGCACTACCATTCCAGTTGAAGGGGGGCGGCCCTCCAGGAGGCTCATGACCGCCTGGATGCCATCCTGAAACAGACCTTTGAGGTAGCAGCTCTATCTTTGTGGATCGCAACCTGCTGCACAGTGGTGACGCGTTCCTGTTTGTCACAGGTCAGGAACAATGCTCCGGCAACAGACATGGAGTCAGCTCTCTCGCACCTCACAGATGCTGCATCAGACCTAGTCCGTACAACAGCCAAGGGGGTCTCATCCTCCGAGGCAGCTCTGGATACGGAATTGGTCAGCCGATGCGCCTTCGAAGACACATCTCACCAGAATGCCCTTTAGGGGTTCTTTCCTGTTTGGCAGCGACCATGATAAACTGGCCAGCATATGGGGCACCTCTCCAGTACCCCGACTGCCAGAAGATCGGTTCAGAAGGAACCAGCGCGCCTTTCCAAGGCTCTCCAGAGGTAGAAGCTCCCAGCGCTTCACTCCCTATAAGAGTCGCTACCAGGCACCTCGTCCTCAGGCCAGGAACCAGTCCTTTCGGAACAAGCAGCGCAAGAGGGGAGCCGGCTTGGGTTCGGGTCCCGGCCGTGCCTCCCAATGAGAGTCAGCCGATCCATCTGGGGAACGGAGCCATAGGGGGCAGGTTAACCCTCTTCTACCCCAGATGGGTCGAGATTACGTCAGACCAGTGGATCCTCGCCATCATCCGAGAGGGGTATTATCTGGACTTTCATCATCTCCCTCCGGACAGGTTTGTGGAATCTTCGTGTCCCATACACAAGAAGGCAGCCTTGGAAACTACCCTGGCGAGGCTCCTGTCCTTGAAAGCCATCATCCCAGTACCTGCCTGGGAAATGAATTCTGGACACTATTCCATTTATTTCATGGTACCCAAGAAAGAGGGCACTTTCCGGCCCGTGTTGGACCTCAAGTCAGTCAATTGATACTTAAGGGTCCCGAGGTTTCGCATGGAAACTCTGCACTCAGTCGAGACCGCAGTACAGCCAGGAGAATTCCTCACGGCCTTGGACTTGTCAGAAGCTTACCTGCATATTCCGATCCATCCGGATCATCAGCGCTACCTACGCTTCAAGGTTCTGGGACGCCACTTCCAATTCCCGGCTCTGCCCTTCGGGTTAGCCACGTCGCTGCGGACCTTCACCAAGGTGGTCGTAGTGGTAGCAGCGGCGCTCAGAAGGGAAGGAATCCTGGTCCATCCCTACCTGGACGATTGGCTGATCAGGGCGAAATCACGGGAGGAGAGCCATCGGGCAACCAACAGAGTGATCGCCCTTCTGGAAAGCCTGGGATGGGTAGTCAACCTCAACAAGAGTTGCCTACAGCCTTCCCAATCACTGGAATACCTGGGAGTACAGTTCGACATCCAGGCAGACACAGTCAGTCTCACTACCAAGAGAAGGTTAAAACTTCAGATGCGTCTCCGGTCCTTGATGGGAGCCAGCCGGCCCATAGTTTGGGATTATCTGCAGGTTCTCGGCCTCTTGGCCTCCACCCTGGAAGTGGTGCCCTGGGCAAGGGCCCATATGAGACCTCTACAATGCTCCCTGCTCTCTCGCTGGAGCCCCCGCTTCCGGAATTATTTCGTGCATCTCCCTCTGCCAGCCAGAGTGCGGACCCAGTTACGATGGTGGTTGCAGTCCAACCACACGAGCAGGGGGTCGAAGATGTCCTCCCCCATGTGGACTCTGCTCACCACAGATGCCAGCCTGAGCGGCTGGGGAGCACACTGCGAAGAACTCACCGCACAAGGGCAGTGGAACAGAGAAGAGTCGGGGTGGAACATCAACCGTCTAGAGGCACGAGCAGTCCGGTTAGCCTGCCTGCGATTTGCTCACAGATTGAAGAACAGAGCAGTCAGTGATGTCCGCCACCACGGTGGCATACATCAACCGTCAGGGCGGAACCAGAAGCCGACAGGTATCTCTAGAGAGAGCCCCGCTGATGGCTTGGGCAGAGGCGAATCTTCAGGACATCTCCGCCGTCCACATTGCCGGGAAGGACAACACCACGGCAGACTTCCTCAGCAGAGAGAGCCTAAATCCGGGGGAATGGCAGCTGTCACCCACAGCCTTCCAGATGATTGTGGATCACTGGGGGATTCCAGACAAGTCCAATGCTCAAGTACCCAGATACTTCAGCCGCAAGCGAGATCCGTTCTCACACGGGATCGACACCCTGGTTCAGCCATGGCCTCCAGGGACTCTGCTCTATGCTTTTTCTCCATGGCCTCTGCTGGGCGCCATCATCAACAAGATTCAGAAGCACCGGGGCCTAGTTCTTCTAGTGGCTCCAGATTGGCCAAGAAGACCCTGGTACGCGGACATGAGAAGACTACTGGCAGGGGAGCCCCTTCCCCTGCCTCCTCTCAGGGACCTGCTTCGTCAAGGTCCCATCCTCCACGAGGATCCGGCTCAATTCTCTCTTACGGTCTGGCCATTGAGAGGGCTAGACTGAAGAAAAGGGGTTACTCGGAGCCCGTGATAGATACACTCCTCCGAGCCCGCAAGTTTTCCACATCCCTCACCTACGTAAGGATCTGGAGAATATTTGAAGACTGGTGCGATACTCAGGACACCAATCCACATGCGACCACTATTCCTATTGTTTTGGATTTCCTGCAGGATGGGCTTCAGAAGGGTCTCTCCCTCAGCTCCATCAAGGTTCAAGTAGCTGCACTGTCTTGCTACGGTCCCAGGGGGGATGGCAAGACCATTGCCACGCATCCAGATGTTTCTCGCTTCCTGAAAGGAGTCAAGCACATTCGTCTGCCACTGAAGTGGCCAGTGCCTTTGTGGAACCTCAACATAGTTTTGGATTTCCTCGCGGGATCCACCTTCAGACCCCTTCGGGGCCTGTCTCTCCGTTCTCTAACTTTGAAGATGGTGTTTTTGCTGGCCGTATGTTCAGCACGCCGTATCTCAGAGCTACAGGCGCTGTCCTGCCAGGATCCCTTCCTTAGGATCACTCCAGAGGCTATCCATCTTCGCACGGTTCCATCCTTGCCGAAGGTAGTCTCACAATTTCACCTCAATCAAACCATATCCTTGCCTACCACAGCGGGTTTGAAGAAATCTGAAGAAGGGCGTTTGTTACGCCATCTCGACATCGGCAGATTGCTGCACAGATATCTGGAATTGACACAAGAAGTACGAAAGACGGACCATCTGTTCATCCTGCACAGCGGAAAGAAACAAGGTGAAGCGGCCTCTCGGCCCACCATCACCCGCTGGATTAAAGAAGTTATTAGAGCAGCTTACGTAGAGGCCGGGAAGTCGCCGCCTCTACAAGTCGGGGCTCATTCTACCAGAGCCCAAGCAGCATCTTGGGCAGAATCCAGGATGCTGTCACCTGCAGAAATATGTAAAGCGGATAGAAGGTGTTTCCAAGATGGCGACATAGACAGTCGTTGCTAATGCTGCTCTCGCCTTGCTGTTACTTTCAAACAAACAACTGGTTTTCTTATTTAGAAATTATGCCGCATAAATGCAAGGGCAGGATCAGGGTGTTTCCTGCGGACCCTGATCAGGCAGTAGAGCAGAGATTAATAACGCAGTACACAACCACCTCACAGCAGCAACAGACGGTGAGCCCTATTGGCATTTCGCAGAGAGAAGCTTCGATTTCGCCCGGGGAAGTCACCTTAAGCCCGCCGGATTCTAGACAACCTCCATACGCTTCCTCACCCAAACCTGCCACTTCGACACAATTATTGACGGAGGGTGAAAGTCCCATCGAAGCTGTGCCCGCGGGAAGAAATGGCGGTGAGTTGGAGAATCTCCCTACCCTCACCCGGCAGAATCCGCAGGAGCCTCCGGAGATAGGAGCAGTGGGAGGAGTGGCTTCCTTGACCCGGGAGGAACACGGTACACCGGGTGAGTTTGGATTAAACAGCTTGGAGACGGAGGATTTGGTCAAGCCAGAGGTTGTCCCTAGATTCTCTCTGGGGAATGATGGCAGGTATGTCAAAGCTAATCAAGGAACAAACCTCTCAAATTATGAACTTGGGGAAAAAACTGGATTTAGTGGCTGGTGATAGTTGTCGTGCACAACAAGAGCAAGCACAAGCAACTGAAGCACTAAACCAGGATATGAGAAAGTTACAAGATGTATCCTTGAGTCTAATGAAAGAATCCCTAAATTCAGCGAGACGTTTGGAAGCCGTGGAAAATTTCCTTAGACATTTGAACATCAGACTTCTAAATTTCCCAAAAATATTGGGTGAATTACCAATAGTGACCTTCAAAAAAATATCTACAAGAGGTCTTGAAAATTCCATTGGAACAAATACCTCCTGTGAAGATCAGTTTTTTGGTGCAAAGAACTGGTAATGCTGTAACAAGAGAAGAGAATAGACCTGATATTGAGAATCTCACCCAGTATCTAGAAAATTCTGAGGTAGAAATTATAGAAAGGGCTGTGTTTATATCACTATACTCGGAACAAGATTTCAGCATGATAATGAGAGCGTATTTTAAAAATATAAAAGAGTTATATTTAGGCCAGTCTGTCCGATTATTTCCTGATTTATCCCGGCCGACCCAATTGCGTAGAAAAGTTTTTCTTACTATGAGAGAGGAAGTCTTGGCATTAGGAGCGAGTTTCCATCTTCGCTATCCTTGTAGATGCATTGTAAAAATTTCCAGCAATGTTTGTTTTCTTTAACCCCGAGCATTTGAGAGAATTCCTGATTGGTAAAAGTCAGCCACCACCAAACTAGAATATGAAAGAATTTAGTGTAGTACTATGTCTGAGGTTTTCCTAAATAATTTACCTGTGTCTTCTCAAGTATAGTAATTACGCCCCCCCCAATTTTCTTGCTTGGATTCATTGATATACTAAATTTAAATGGAATTATGTCAAGAGTTATATATCGATGATTATATGACCATTTGTACTTATAATTTGGTTTCTTGGTATATCATGAAACTGTTTCAAACAAATATATTATTTTGTGTAATTGTTTGTGAAAATTTGAGAAATAAAGAATTAAAAAAAAAAAAAAAAGAAATGTAAAGCGGCGACATGGTCCTCCCTCCATACCTTCTCCAGGTTCTACCGTCTGGATGTCCAGGCCAGGAAGGACACAGCATTTGCGAGGGCAGTCCTACACGGTCCTCAGGCCCCAGGCTGGGAGTAAAGCTTTTGTACATCCCATTCGTTCTGAGTCCATCTGGCTACACGCCAGGAAATGTTGAGATTACTTACCTGATAATCTCCTTTCCTTAGTGTGGACTCAGCATCCCGCCCAGGCTGCCAGTATACATGGGTTTCACCGATTCAAGGTAGGCCATATCATGTTCTTACATAAGAGCGTCCACTCTACCAGGTGTCGACGCCTTCCGGTTGTGAATGCTGGTGGTCTCCAGCTCCTATCAATCGGTCAGGGGAATCCTGTTCCACTAATTTCATTGATCATCAGTACATCCATAACAGCTTTTGCAAGGAAGATTACTGAGTTGCTACGCTTCCTGTGGGGGTATATATACCCCGTGCTGACGTCAGATCCGTCTCCAACTGCTAGCACGCGGATACTATACCCATTCGTTCTGAGTCCATCTGTCTACACTAAGGAAAAGGAGATTATCAGGTAAGTAATCCCAACATTATAGAAACAATCTAAAACTAAAATTTAAAATAAAAAAGTCTAAACATTGAAAATACTATTAAAAAAATACAAACTATAGTAAACTATAGAAAGTCACATTAAATATCTGTATAAATACTTAAAATATAGATATCTGTAAAATCAGAGGAGCAAAATTTTAAGGGACTTCTAAATTTGGCATAGTTTTTTTGATGGGACAACGACAAAGGAAAAGAATTCCAAAGACTGGGCGCCAGATAAGAAAAGCATATTTCACGAGTGTTCCAGTCTTATCTGTTTAGGTGAGGGGAGAATAGAAGCTCTAGTTATAAGGAATTGACTGGATAAATGTAACATCCGGACTTGCTAGAGACTAAGTTCCTGGATGTAATAAGTGACTGCTTCATGGAGCAATTGGTTCAGGAACCAACAAGAGAGGGGAGCTATTTTAGATTTAATTCTTAGTGGAACGCAAGATTTGGTGAGAGGTAATGGTGGTGGGGCCACTTGGCAACAGTGATCATAACGTGATCAAATTTAAACCAATAACTGGAAGGGGGACAATAAGTAAATCTGCAGCTCTAACACTAAACTTTCAAAAGGGAAACTTTGATAAAATGAGGAAAATAGTTAGAAAATAACTGAAAGGTGCAGCTGTAAAGATTAAGTGTTCAACAGGCAAGGACATAGTTTAAAAATACAATCCTAGAGGTGCAGTCCATATGTATTCAACACATTAAGGAAGGTGGAAGGAAGGCAAAACGATTACCATCATGGTTAAATGGTGAGGTGAAGGAGGCTATTTTAGCCAAAAAAAAATCATTCAAAAATTGTAAGAAGGATCCATCTGAAGAAAATAGGATAAAACATAAGCATTGTCAAGTTAAGTGTAAAACATTGATAAGACAGGTGAAGAGAGAATTTGAAATGAAGTTGGGGAGAGGGGGAGGGGGTGGGAGGGATTTGTAGGTAATTCGTGCAGAAATAGGAAGCCAGTGAAGAGAGGTTAAAATGGGTGTAATGTGTTAGTTCCTTTTTTTCCGGTAAGGATTCTGGCAGCTGAGTTCTGCAGTATTTGGAGAGGTTTGAGGGATGATGAAGGGATTCCAATAAGTAATGAGTTGCACTAATCGAAGGTGGAGAAAATAAGCAGTTGGAGGATGGTTCTGAAGTCAGAAGGGTTGAGAAATGGCTTTATGTGTCGTAGGGTTAGTAGCTTGTGGTATCTGTCTTTTGTTTTATTTACAATGTGGGGTTTGAATGAGAGTTCAGCATCGATAGTAACTCCAAGGTTCCTGGTATGGGTGGTAGGGATTATAGTTGTCATTTGTTTATCTAGGATTGTCAGGGGTGGCGGAGTTAGATTGGGTTTTTTATCCATGAGTATGATTTCAGTTTTGTCGAAGTTGATTGAGTTTCAGGGAGTTTAGTAAGTGCTTGATTGAGATAAGTAGATCTGATGTTTTTTTTTGTATGCGTCTTCAATTGAGTTTTGAATGGGAATTAGAAGCTGAATGTCATCAGCGTAGAGGAAATGTGAGATTCCATGATCTTTTAGTAGTTGGCAGATGGGTAGGAGGTAAATGAAGAGGGTAGCGGATAAGGCTAAACGTTGTGGAACTCCAGTTTTGAGGTCAATCATTTTTGATGAGGTGTTGTTGATCACTACTTGGTATAAATGATCTGGAAAGGAATACTATGAGTGAGATTATCAAATTTGTGGATGATACAAAATTATTCAGAATAGTTAAATCACAAGCGGATTGTGATAAATTACAGGAGGACCTTGCAAGATTGGAAGATTGGGCATCCAACTGGCAGATGAAATTTAATGTGGACAAGTGCAAGGTGTTGCATATAGGGAAAATAATCCTTGCTGTGGTTACACGATGTTAAGCTCCATATTAGGAGCTACCACCTAGGAAAATGATCTAGGCGTCACTGTAGATAATACATTGAAATCGTCAGCTCAGTGTGCTGCAGCAGTCAAAAAAAACAAACTATGTTAATTATTAGGAAGGGAATGGTGAATAAAATGGAAAGTGTCATAATGTCTCTATCGCTTCATGGTGATACTGTACCTTAAATACTGTGTACAGTTCTGGTCTCCACATCTCTGAAAAGATATAGTTTTCATGGAGAAGGTATAGAGAAGGGCGACCAAAATGATAAAGGGGATGGAACAGCTCGCCCTGTGAGGAAAGGCTGAAGAGGTTAGAACTGTTCAGCTTGGAGAAAAGATGGCTTGGGGGGGGGGGGGCATATGATAGAGGTGTTTAAAATCATGAGAGGTCTAGAATTGGTAAATGTGAATCGGTTATTTACTCTTTCGGATAATAAAAGGACTGGGGGCACATCATGAAGATAGCATGTGGCACGTTTAAAATTAATCGGAGAAAGTTCTTTTTCACTCAACGCACAATTAAACTCTAGAATTCATTGCCAGAGAATGGGGTTACAGCAGTTAGTGTAGCTGCTGTATAAAACATATAGGATAAAACAAGCATTGTCAAGTTAAGTGTAAAACATTGATAAGACAGATGAAGAGACAATTTGAAATGAAGTTGGCCATAGAGGCAAAAACTCATAATAAAAACTTTTTAAAATATATCCAAAGCAAGAAACCTGTGAGGGAGTCGGTTGGACCATTAGATGACAGAGGGGTTAAAGGGGCTAGTAGGGAAGATAAGGCCATTGCAGAAAGACTAAATGAATTCTTTGCCTCCGTGGTTATTAATGAGGATGTTGGGGAGATACCAGTTCTGGAGATGGTTTTCAGGGGTGATGAGTCAGACGAACTGAACAAAATCACTGTGAACCTGGAAGATGTAATAGGCCAGATTGACTAACTAAAGAATAGCAAATCACCTGGACCGGATGGTATGCATCCTAGGGTACTGAAAGAACTAAAAAATGAAATTTCTGATCTATTAGTTAAAATTTGTAACCCATCATTAAAATCATCCATTGTACCTGAAGACTGAAGGGTGGCCAGTGTAACCCCAATATTTAAAAAAGGCTCCAGGGGTGATCCAGGTAACTATAGACCAGTGAGCCTGACTTCAGTGCCTGGAAAAATAGTGGAAACTATTCTCAAGATCAAAATCGTAGAGCATATAGAAAGACATGACTTAATGGAACACAGTCAACATGGATTTACCCAAGGGAAGTCTTGCCTATCATATCTGCTTCATTTTTTTGAAGGGGTTAATAAACATGTGGATAAAGGTGAACCGGTAGATGTAGTGTATTTGGATTTTCAGAAGGTGTTTGTTAGGTTCCATATTAGGAGCTACCACCCAGGAAAAATCTAGGCATCATAGTGGATAATACTTTAAAATCGGCTCAGTGTGCTGCAGCAGTCAAAAAAGCAAATAGAATGTTAGGAATTATTAGGAAGGGGAATGGTTAATAGAACGGAAAATGTCATAATGCCTCTATATCTCTCCATGGTGAGACTGCACCTTGAATACTGTGTACAATTCTGGTCGCCGCATCTCAAAAAAGATATAGTTGCGATGGAGAAGGTACAGAGAAGAGCAACCAAAAATAACTGGGATAGAACAGCTCCCCTATGAGGAAAGACTGAAGAGGTTAGGGCTGTTCAGCTTGGAGAAGAGACGGCTGAGGGGGGATACGATAGAGGTCTTTAAGATCATGAGAGGTCTTGAACGAGTAGATGCGACTCGGTTATTTACACTTTCGAATAATAGGACAACTAGGGGGCATTCCATGAAGTTAGCAAGAAGCACATTTAAGACTAATCGGAGAAAATTATTTTTCACTCAACGCACAAAGCTCTGGAATTTGTTGCCAGAGGATGTGGTTAGTGCAGTTAGTGTAGCTGGGTTCAAAAAAGGTTTGGATAAGTTCTTGGAGGAGAAGTCCATTAACGGCTATTAATCACATTTACTTAGGGAATAGCCACTGCTATTAATTGCATCAGTGGCATGGGATCTTCTTAGTGTTTGGGTAATAGCCAGGTTCTTGTGGCCTGGTTTTGGCCTCTGTTGGAAACAGGATGCTGGGCTTGATGGACCCTTGGTCTGACCCAGCATGGCAATTTCTTATGTTCTTAGCTGGGTTTAAAAAAGGTTTGGATAAGTTCTTGGAGAAGTCCCTTAACTGCTATTAATCAAGTTGTCTTAGATATTAGCCACTGCTATTACTGGCATCAGTAGCATGGGATCTACTTAGTGTTTTTGTACTTGCCAGGTACTTGTAGCCTGAATTGACCACTGTTTGGAAACAGGATGCTGGGCTTGATGATCTCTTGGTCTGACCCAGTGTGGCATGTTCTTATGTAAATACTAGCATTAAAATTTAAAATTTTATCCTCGTTTGAGGAAAACCAAGAAGAGAATTACAGTAGTCTAGAGACGATAATATCAGAGAATGTACCAGAGTTCATAGATCAGATTCCCTTAGGAAAGGTTGAAGTCTCAATAGCATGTGAAGTTTAAAATAAGTTCCTTTTTATTACTTTACTAATATGTGGCTTCAGTGACAGAGGAGGCTATAAAGACCCCAAGATTCCATGCCTGGGTGATACTTGGAATCTGTCACCATCTATCATTAAGGAACCAGGGTCTGGATATCTAGATAAAGTAAAGAATTAGTCTTTGTCTATATTAAAAAGATGGTCAAGGAATAACAAGCTATTGCTAAATATGACAAACATTTGGCAATTTTATCAAGAATAATTAGTCCATAATGTGGACAAAAACTTGAATATAGTCTGCAAAGAGAGAGTAGCCCATATCCAGACTGGAAAGAATATGACATATTGGAGAGATATAAAAATTAAACGAGTCTGATTAGTGCCGATCCTTGTGGCACGCCTGTATTTTAGTTGAAAGGGATAGGATTTTTTTCCCTGAGTACTTTTGATTGTGTGTTAAATATCAAGGTGTACAATTTTGAGAGATTTAAATGTTTTGACAATTAAGATATTAAAAGTACATTAATTTAGTGTGGTTAATTAGGAGGAGTTTTAGCCTGTGATTAAAACTTGACTGAGTAGGATTCACCACTCGGTGTTTGAGGTTTTTTTCCTTTATATCTTTCCATGTTTTTTTCTAGCACAGCTTATTTTGTTTTGTACAAAATATTTTGATTTTACTTATGGAGATCTTCCCTCTTGGAATTTGAATGTAGATTTGACCTTTTTGGTGGATTCATCCTTTGGGTCCTTGAAGAGTAATTCAGTTAACCTTCTCACTCTGAGGTGGTATTTTTTAGTAGCCATCCTTCAACTGGAATGATTTCGGAGTTCCTGCAAAGAAATTTTGTTTTTCAGACAAGATGGTGAATCTTTGTACACTTCCATCATTTCTTCTAAAAGTGGGGTCATCTTTTCATCTTGGTCAGGTGGTATTTCCCGACCCTTCTTTTCATAGAGATTTGTGTGGAGAGGAATACTCTGCATCTGGATATGAGAATTCTCTTGAGATTTGAAGACCTTGAATAAATTCAGAAAGTTGGACCAAGTATATAATCTGAGCTCCAAGAAAAGGTGAATTAGGTTCAAAGTGTAACATGGCATGGACCTTTGGGCTAATGTGAGGATGAGTACCGCAAGGTGGCACTGTCCCATGTGGCAGGCCACAGGCTGATAGTAGATCAAGAGAAGTCTGTACAGGCTGAAGTTGTAGCAGGCAAGGCAGGGTCAGCGTTTGGTCAGAGGTTAAGGCAGACAGCAAACAAATGCATAGTTGAAGTCCAGGCGGAGTTGTGGTAGGCAAGGTGAGGTCAGTGTCTGGTCTGAGGTCAGCAAATGAAGATCAAAGCCAAGGAGATGAAGACCGGGGGAGACAGGTGAGGCAGGATGACTGGAACACAGCAATGCAGGGACATTGGAACCTGGCAGGACAGGAACACAAAGTAGCACTGCGGGCAGCAACATGGAAGGAGACCTGGTGCTGAGGTGCTGGTTGGTAGTACTGAGCTTCCTTATATACCAGAGCTAAGGTGACATCGGTGCCCACAATAAGTGCTGGCTGCATGGCCTATAAAAGGACTTCAGGAAGTGCAGCTGGTTTCAACCAAGCTCTGATGTATGCTGCAGAAAGCTATGCTTAGGAGTGTTTGCGTTACACACAGGCTCCATTAGTGCATTGGCTCAAAGGTTTGTGGTTACGGCAGTCTACGTGGATAAATGATTGTCATTCTCTAAGAGTGTGAGGGAACATTCCACTCGGTTGCAAGTGGCTTCATGTGTGGAACTTCAGTTGGTTTTGCCGGAAGAAATTGTTAAACCTGGTCTTTCTTACAGTCACTTTTGAAGTGCTATTAGCTTGATGTTTGAACTTCGGAAGAAACTACATTTGGCTCAAAAAATCGAGTGGGTTTGGCAGTATCCTGTCCTCTTGAGAAATAGCTTTGGTACATCCCATGTGTCTGGACTGGTCTGGTTGGATGAAGGAGAAATGTATTCTTACCTGATAATTTCCTTTCCTTGAATTTAGCCAAAGCAGTCCAGGGCTCTCCCTATTTTTTCAAATGATATCTGCTATTGCATCTTTAAGAAGAACAAATGGTTTGTTTTTCGTCTTTGGTAAATCTGAAGTTAAGTATGTTAAAATAAAGAAGAGCTTCTAGATATTATCTACTCCCTTCTGGAAGTATCCTGGTTGGGGTGGAGGGACAACTGATATACTCTATAATAGCAGGCTGAGGACAGCACAAATACCTACAAGGAGTGATGTCAGCAAACCTGTTAGCCTCCGTCTCCATCTGCTCACTGGTATAATCCATCCATCTGGACTGGTCTGGTGGATTTAAGAAAAGGCAGGACAAACTGTAGTGATCGGTGTAATCAGGATTCTTTATTGGTGTTACCCCGACTCTGGCCGAGTTTTGCTCACTCAGGAGCTGCCTCAGGGGCTACTACAAGAACAATATTAATTGGAATCACAGACTGACATACATATACATTGACAAATGAACATAAATGTGTTTATTACATATAAAATGTAAACAACTTAAAAATGACATCAACCTAAAAACGTTTTTTTAATTAAAATAAAAAAATTAATATAAAAAAATATAATAAACGTATAAATTAACGATGAATTAAAATCAATACCTGTACCAATGGTTGCTTGAATGATCTTATATGAATAATATGAGAACTTCACATCATATCAATTGGAATTACTGGGGAACAGAGGGAACACATGGTGTTATATGGGAAATGAACACATATAAGCAACCATTGGTACAGGTATTGAATATTAATACATAAGTCTTCCCTTAATAGACTTTCTCCTGTTCATACCACGTCCTTTTATCTTAGACATACACATACAGACAAATTTTGCACTTCATAGTTATAAGTTGCACAAGGTCACGTTAATTATACATTGGTACAATATGAGTACACAACTTTGTGGTTTGATTTTAATTCATCGTTAATTTATACATGTTTGTTAATTTTTTAAATATTTTAATTATATTTTAAAAAAACATTTTTTTAGGTTGTCATTTTTGTCGTTTACATTTTATATGTAATAAAAACATATTTATGTTCATTTGTCAATGTATATGTATGTCAGTCTTATGTGATTCCAATTAATATTGTTCTTGTAGTAGCCCCTGAAGCAGCTCCTGCGTGAGCGAAACTCTGCCAGAGTCGGCTAACACCAATAAAGAATCCTGATTACACCAATCACTACATTTTGTCCTGCTTTTTCGGCATTATTGATCGGCTTCCAATGTTTCTTGGATTTAAGAAAATGAAATCTAGATAAGAACAAATTTCTCCATTTTTCATTAATTTTAGTTTGTAATGATGTACATTATTTTGAAAGAAAGGCACAGACCATGATAGGAAAGGTCCTCTAAATCAAACTTTATATTTTCTTGTAGCTTGGGTATCTTGATGAAGACTGCATTACTGAACTTTCAGTGTTCCACAAACTCAGTAAACAAAGCACGACTGACTTGGTTTCTGAGGTAAGAGATATTTTTTCTATCCATGTGTTCAAGTAATACTTGTTTTCATTTTGTGATGTGGGTAAAACACTCTGCACAGAAAGAAGATAGTTACTGTAGACCTTATGAGGTTGAAAGGGGCACTCAAAAATACCTAGATGCTGGTTACCAGACAGTTGTTCATTGGTTCTATGTATCATCTTGATTTGCTGATCAGTTTTCTTGTAAGAGGAAAAATCATTAGTCTATATCTGCTACTTGTATTTTTGCATTTTTATTAAAAATAAGAAAAAGAATCATGAGTAGCATATATAGCTGCAGTCATGAACAACTTCATAAGTGAATGTTTCCATTGAGGATTCATCAAATACACTAGTAACTTGTTTTTTTTTTGTTTTGTTTTTTTTACTAAAACCTTATGAAGACTATGTGCAAAAGAGACATTTCCCAACTATGGTTCCTAGACTGAAAAAGACCAAGAAATGCAGACATGTTGAAAGATGACATCTAATATGAGCAGTGCAGGAGGTCAATCAGTCTATGAAGAGCCATTTATACAGTTCTAACATTGTGATGACAATGATATGGATTCTATTTATGGCTTTTCACCTTTTTATAAAAGGCCTTGCAGATTTGAGCATTAGACATTGAATTTGATGTCACATTTTCCCATGCAAGAGAAGTGAAAAAATTGGTTTCTTAGCATTCAGACAGGTTAATCCACACTAGTGGGTTATGCATCTCTACCAGTAGATGGAGACAAAGCAAAGCTGATGTCACGGTATGTGTGTATATATGTGTGTGTGTATATGTATGTATATATGTATGTATATATATATATATATATATATATATATATATATATATATATATATATATATATATATATATACACACACACATATATACACACATACCGTGACATCAGCTTTGCTTTGTCTCCATCTACTGGTAGAGATGCATAACCCACTAGTGTGGATTAACCTGTCTGAATGCTAAGAAACCAATTTATATATATATATATATATATATATATATATATATATATATATATCCTCTATTATATATATATATACACACACATACCGTGACATCAGCTTTGCTTTGTCTCCATCTACTGGTAGAGATGCATAACCCACTAGTGTGGATTAACCTGTCTGAATGCTAAGAAACCAATTTTTTCACTTCTCTTGCATGGGAAAATGTGACATCAAATTCAATATATATATCTATAATATACCCCTGCACTGACATCAATGACCGCTATTCTCAGTCTCCAGCAGATGGTCATGCATTTTTCTACAGGGAATTGCTTGTTACCTCTAATTTCTCTAGGATTTCTCGTCAATTACAAAAAATCCTATTTAGTTCCATCTCAAACCTTGTCGTTCATTGGGGCAGACTTGGACACCTTGCAGGCAAAAGCCTTTCTCCCTCAACAACGAGCGCTAACCCTTGTGTCTCTCGCTCAGCATAAAGCAACAGCTCGCCAATTCCTCGTCCTTTTAGGACACATGGCGTCCTCAGTCCATGTCACACCAATGGCCTGCCTGGCCATGAGACTCATGCATTGGACTCTGAGGTCACAATGGATTCAAGCTGTTCAGCCTCTGTCGACCATTGTCCACATCACAGACTCACTCAGTCTTTCTCGCCTGGTGGACAAATCACAACAATCTCCTCCAGGGTCTGCCCTTTCAAGTGCCAGATCCTCAACTCATTCTCACCACCGACGCTTCCAACCTCGGGTGGGGAGCCCATGTGGACAAGCTACAGACACAAGGGTCTTGGTCTCCAGGGGAAGCCAAACATCAAATAAACTTCCTAGAACTTCGAGCAATGCGATATGCTCTCAGGGCTTTTCAGGAACGCCTGTCAAATCACGTCATCCTGATTCAGACGGACAACCAGGTGGCCATGTGGTACATCAACAAGCAGGGAGGCACAGGCTCCTTCCTTTGTCAGGAAGCTGCACAAATTTGGTCGGAAACGCTCTCCCACTCGATGTTCCTCAGGGCCACCTATTTGCTGGTGGACAATGTCTTGGCAGACAAACTGAGTCGTGTCTTCCAGCCACACAAGTGGTCTCTCAACCCCTCTGTAGCGACCCTCAATCTTTCGCCAATGGGGATACCCCCAGACAGCCCTCTTTGCGTCCCCTCAGAACCACAAAGTGGACAACTACTGCTCCCTCATTCGGAGCGAGCGCTCTCAGCCCAGAGATGCATTCTCCCTCTCGTGGGCAACCGGCCTGCTCTATGCATTCCCTCCACTTCTTCTTCTTTCGAAGACTCTCGTGAAACTACGTCAGGACAAGGGAACCATGATCCTGATAGCACCTCACTGGCCACGCCAAGTCTAGTTTCCTATACTCCAGGATCTCTCCATCTGCAGGCACATTCCCTTGGGAATGGACCCGCATCTGATCACTTAAAACAACTGATGCCTACACCATCCCAATCTTCGGGCCTTGTCCCCGATGACATGGATGTTGAAAGGTTAATCCTTCAACCACTTAACCTTTCAGATTCGGTTTCTCGTGTCCTGATTGCTTCGCGAAAACCTTCCACAAGAAAATCTTATTCCTATAAATGGAAAAGGTACACATCATGGTGCACTTCGCAGTCCCTTGATCTCTTTTCCTGTCCAATCCAAAGGTTTTTGGACTATCTCTGGCATTTGTCGGAGTCAGGTTTAAAGACCTCTTCCATCAGAATGCATGTCAGTGCGGTAGCCGCCTTCCATAAAGGTGTCGGGGATGTCCCTAGATCAGTACAACCCCTCGTAACACGCTTTTTAAAGGGCTTGCTCCATATCAAGCCACTTTTACGTCCTCCGGCCCCTTCTTGGGACCTTAATCTTAATCTCTTATCACATCCACAACACGTCCCATTTTATACCAACATTCCCCCTCCTATGACGACCGCCCCGACTCGCAGAAACCTTTTCTCGTTTTTTGATTCGGTATCAACCGTCCCCGTTCAAGATTGGCATACAGTCATATATCTAATGTATAATATATTTATTGTCTTTTTATTAAGTTATTGTTCTATTTCAATTTCTGTTATACTGTTATGAATTTAAATGTAACTGGTTTGTTATAATGTAAACCGGAGTGAAGGCAATGTCTGCTATACCTCGGTATATAAACGAATGCTAAATAAAATAAATAAAATAAATAGTTCTTGGTCTGCTCATGAAACCACCATTCGAGCCTCTTCACTCCTGTGACTTAAAATATCTCAAATGGGAAGTGATTTTCCTTTTTGGTTATCACTTCAGCTCGCAGGGTTAGTGAGTTACAGGCCCTAGTTACCTATCCGCCTTACACTAAACTCCTGCAGGATCGGGCGGTACTCCACACTCACCCTAAATTTTTGCCCACGATAGTTTTGGAGTTTCACATTAATCAATCCATCATACTACCTACCTTCTTTCCCAGGCCCCATTCCAATCCAGGGGAACAGGCTCTGCATACCCTTGACTGTAAACGGGCTTTAGTGTTCTACCTAGACCGTACACTTGCCCACAGGAAGTGTACTCATTCGTTTCTTTCCATCCCAATAAATTAGGGCAACCTGTGGGTTAGCAGACTCTCTCCTTCTGGTTGGCGGACTGCATATCTCTTTGCTATCAGCAAGCAGGTATTCCTTTTCAAGACCGTGTCAAAGCACACTCTGTGAGGGCCATGGCGACTTCAATAGCACACTTACGATTGGTGCTGCTTCCTGACATTTGCAGGGCTGCCACCTGGAGTTCTCTCCACACTTTCGCAGCCCACTATTGCTTGGACAAAGCCGGAAGACAAGATTCCATCTACGGCCAGTCTGTCCTGCGTAACTTATTTCCAATGTGACATACCTACACCCTTCCGCCTGCCCAGTGGGGTTCAGGATGCCCTCTACCAAATTCCACCCAAGTTGTTGTGCCTGTTGCACGCCGTTGGGTATATTTGGTGCATATTCGGACATCCTCAGCTCGGTACTCGCCCATATGTGAGGACTAACATCCTGCTTGTCCTGTGAGAAAGCAAATGTTGCTTACCTGTATCAGGTGTTCTCACAGGACAGCAGGATGTTAGTCCTCACGAAACCTGCCTGCCGCCCCACGGTGTTGGGTTCGTAACGTTTTTTTGTTTTTATTTTTTGGCACTGCCTGTAGCTTTCAAATAAGACTGAAGGGGGATCCCTGCTGGCTGCAGGGTTAGTGCCATGCTGGGCATGCCCAGTAGGGGCCAGTCAAAGTTCTGGAAACTTTGACAAGTTTTCCGTGATTGGGCTCCATCCTGATGATGTCACCCATATGTGAGGACTTAACATCCTGCTGTCCTGTGAGAACACCTGTTACAGGTAAGCAACATTTGCTTCGTTTCGACACCCTCCAGGGCAAGGTGTTTCTCACGAATGACAGGATGTATAAATTGCAGCAACATGTGCGTCTCTTGTTACAGCTTCCAATACCTAGAGTGTGGGATTACCTACAAGTTCTGGGGTTCATGGCTTCAATGTTGGAATTGGTGCCTTGGGACTTCGCTCACTTGAGACCGTTGCAGAGACCTTCTGTTGCTGTGGAACCCAGTGTCTGAGCAATACCAGGTGCCCCTGCCTTTGTTGCAGCGAATCAGGTTCAGCCTGCAATGGTGGTTGTCGGAAGACAACTTACAGAAGGGGATGCCCCTCGAAGTCACGGATTGGGTGATCGTGACAATGGATTTGAGCCTTCAAGGCTGGGGAGCAATGTGCCTGGTCATGCGGTGCAAGGAACTTGGTCCTTACCCAAACGGTCATAGTCTATCAATCACCAAGCGACAAGGGCAGTCCATAAAGCGTTGTTGGCATGCCAGTCCCTGGTGCAGGGGAGAATGGTTCGAGTCTTTTCGGACAACGCCACCACGGTGGCATATCTTAATCGCCAGGGAAGAACCAGGAGTCCGGCCGTGGCACAGGAAGCACACCTCATCTTTGCTTGGGCCGAGCTTCATCTGGAAGGCTTCGTAGCCTCATGTGGCAGGCGTGAACGTGCAGGCAGACTTTCTCAGTCGTCAACAGCTGGATCCCGGGGAGTGGGAACTAACCCGGGAGGGTTGGAATCACATTTGTGCCTGATGGGGAGTTCCCAACTGGACCTCATGGCGACCCATGTCAATGCCAAGACGGACCGGTTCTTCAGCCGAAAGAAGGAAATTGGGGCAGTAGCAGACTCCCTAGTCTGCAAGTGGCCAGCCGGAATCCTCCTGTATGCCTTTTCTCCATGGCCCCTGATTGGGCGCATTCTCCAGCTCCTAGAGGACCATCCTGGTTCGGTAATTCTGGTGGCACCAGAGTGGCTACGGTAGCCGTGGTTTGCGGATCTGGTACGGGTGGCGACAGACGGTACGTTACACCTAGCTCATCTGCGACAAGGGCCCATTTTTTCAGATTGGAAGGATCACTTCTCTCGCAGTCTGGTGTTTGAGAGGCGGCGGTTACAGATGAAAAGTTATTTGGAACAGACTATTTCCATCCTGCTTCAGTCCAGGCGGCCCTCTATGTCTATGGCATACGCTCGAGAGCGGAAGGTGTTTGAAGTCTGGTGTGACCAGCAGGGTGTAGTGCTGTTGTTGCTGACCATTCCTCAGGTCTTGTGGTTTTTGCAGCAGGCATTATCTAAAAGTTTGGCTTATAGTTCCCTGCGTGTTTAGGTTTCAGCCCTGAGATGTCTCCTAGCGTGGGTAGGTGGCAGGCCTGAAAGAGGTGAAGCACCTTCGTCCTTTTCTTAAGTTATGCCCGGAGTGGAATCTCAATCTGGTGTTGAGGGCGCTTTGTGATCCCCCTTTTGAGCCTCTGGGACATGCTTCCTTAAAGGACCTCACCTTGAAGACTGTGTTCTTGGTGGCCATCTGTTCCGTGAGACGTATTTCAGAATTGCAGGCTTTTTCCTGTAGGGATCCCTTCCTTCACATTTCAGCTGATAGGGTGTCCCTGCGCACGGTCCATTCCTTTTTGCCAAAAGTGGTGTCTGCCTTTCATGTTAATCAGCCCGTGGAGTTACCCGGATTCCCTGATTGGGCTCTTGACCCCGCTATGGGAAGAGATCTTCATCTGTTAGATGTCCGCCGGGTTCTCCTTCGGTATTTGAAGGTCACTGACTCTCTTCGAAAATCTGATCACCTTTTTTTGTGCTCTTTGGAGGTCCAAAGAAGGGTGAAAAGGCATCCTTGGATCGCTGGCTGAAGGAAACAATTTGCTTGGCCTACATCGGGAAGGGTCGCCCCGTCCCGACTGTTTTGAAAGCTCATTTGATGAGAGCGCAAATTGTTTCTTGGGCAGAGTGTCAGTTGTCACCTGAGGAGATTTGTAGAGCTGCAGTCTGGTCTTCCCTGCACACCTTCACAATGCATTATCTGGATGTTAGGGATCTGGACCAAGTGCTTTTTGGGGTGAGCATCTTGCGAGCGGGTCTTTCGGGTTCCCACCCGGTATAATGTGGCTTTGGTACATCCCACTGGTTTGGACTGATCTAGGTATGTTCAGGAAAGGAAAATTTTGTTTCTTACCTGCTAATTTTCGTTCTGTAATATCACAGATCAGTCCAGGATCCCGCCCTGGTGGTACTGCCGAAAGACTGATTTACATAGCGGTTAGCTGCTGTACATAGGGAATCTATCAGAATGATTCTATAATATTTTGGGTTTTGTTATGAATTGTAGTTCAAACCTGATTTTCAGGTATTTGGGTCATTTGTTTCGGACCCTTGAGGGAGTTTTTTCCTGTTTGCCCTTGTTTTGGGAATTTGATAGTTTTTTTCAGTTATGCTTTGCTTGGGTATCGATAAATACTGATGAGTTGCAGGTGGTACACTTGGGATACCTGTGCCTCTAAGCTTTGCTCTCTGACTCAATCTACTGGTGGCAGTGCATAACCCACTGGTCTGGACTGATCTGTGGTATTACAGGAATGAAAATTAGCAGGTAAGAACCAATTTTCCTTTCCCTACAGACCCCAGGCTGGCTGGTATACATGACGCATATAAGCCTCCAGATTTAAGGAATTCACCATCGGGAGTTGATAGTGCAGGGGCTCTGCAGTGCAGAGGACTCTCTGGGGCATCTCTCTTATCTGGAAGAGTGTGCTGTTTGGCTGGCATGCTTGCGGTTCGACTGCTTGCAGGGTCAAGTGGACTGATTGTCAGACTGACAGTGGTTTATGTCAATTGCCAAGGATGCGCGAAAGGCCGGCAAGTGTTTCAGGACATAGTCCAGCTCAGGGTCCAGGCGGAAGTATATCTTCAGGAGATTTCTGCTTTACACGTTCTGTGAAAGGGCAATGTAAGCCGATTTTTCTCAGCAGGCAAAACCTGGATGAAGAGACTGGGAGATGTCAGGCGAGGTGTGCCAGCTCATAGTGGCCCTCTGGGGTCTACTGTTTTTAGACTTACTGTCGATATCCCACAGCGCGAAGAATCTTTGCTTTTTCCATCGCAGTAAGGATCAGAAGTCCTTGGTATCTATTTCGTGCAGGAGTGACCATAAGGTAAGCTTCCGTATGCCTTTTGTCTGTGTTGGGCAGAGTGATTCGAAAGTTCACCGGACACAAGGTGTTTGTTTTCTGGTGGCTCTAGGTTGACCCGGGAGGCTGTGGTATTCACAATTGTGGAGGTTCCAGCCAACTCTCCTTCCGGTTTACTATCCACTGGGACCTGCTATGAGAGGGACTTGTTCTTCACAAAGTTCCAGCTTGATTTTCTTATGGTATGGTCCTTGAAAGGGCCTGGTTGCTGAGGTGTGGGTTTTCCACTTTGCTTCAAGCATGGAAGCTTTCCACTTTAGTTTTCATTAGTTTGGAGTGTGTTTGAGACTTGGTGTGAGATACGAGGTGTGCTTTGATAGATCCCATCTGCAGAATCTAATAAGAAATAGTGGATGCCCTACAGGTCGCTTTTTTCAAACAAATGGTAATGGAACACACGAGAGGAGGAGCTATACTCGACTTAGTGTTCACTAATGGAGATAACGTCTCTGATGTCCAGGTGGGCGCCCATCTCAGCACCAGTGATTATCAAACGGTATGGTTTAATATCACAAAAAGGATACAGAAAAGAAGCACAAAGACCCAAGTTTTGCAGTTCAAAAACACGGGCTTTGATGAAATGGGGAAGTACCTGGAGGAAGAACTAAAAGGCTGGGAGAACGAGAGAGATGTGGACCAATCTAAAAGGAGCAATTACCAAGGCAACTAATCTATATGTTAGGTTTCATTTTTCTTTTGCTTTTCTTTACTTTTCTATCTGGTTCTCAAAGGAGGTGGCTGACAAAATAAAGGCTAAAAGAATAGCGTTCAAGAAATATAAAAGATCCCAAAGGGAGGAGCACAAAGAAGAATATCTGGTACAACTGAGGGAGACAAATTAATCAAGATGGCAAAAAGTCAAGCAGAAGAGAGGATTGCCAAGGAGATAGAGGTGACAAAACATTTTTCAGATACATCAGTGAAAAGAGAAAAGTTCAAAGTGGTATAGTGAAATTGAAAGGAGGAAAGGATAAATGTGTGGAGAGAGCCGAAGAAATGGCAGAAATATTAAACGAATACTTCAGTTCGGTGTTCACTAAAGAGGACCCTGGTGAAGGACCGTCGCTGCTTAACAAGGAACTGGAGGGGAGTGGAGTAGATGTAACTCCATTTATAGTAGAAAATGTATGGGAAGAGCTGGAGAAACTGAAAGTGGACAAAGCCATGGGGCCTGATGAGGTTCATCCCAGGATACCGAGGGAGCTCAGAGATGAGCTGGCGGGTCCGCTGTTTGACCTGTCCAATAGATCCCTAGAAACGGGAGTGGTGCCGAGTGATTGGAGAACAGTGGTGGTGGTCCTGCTTCACAAGAGTGGGAACAGAGAAGAGGCTGGTAACTACAGACCGGTTAGCCTCACTTCGGTGGTGGGAAAAGTAATGGAGTCGCTGTTGAAAGAGAGAATAGTGAAATATCTACAGTTGGGACAATTGCTGGACCACAGGCAGCATGGATTCACCAGGGGAAGGTTCTGTCAGACAAATCTGACTTTTTGACTGGGTAACCAAGGAATTGGATCAAGGAAGAGCACTCTGTCATCTACTTGGATTTCAGCAAAGCCTTTGATACGGTCCCGCACAGGAGACTGGTGAATAAAATAAGAAGCTTAGGTGTGAGTGCAGAGGTGGTGGCCTGGATTGCAAACTGGTTGAAGGACAGAAGACAATGTGTGATGGTAAATGGAACTCTCTGAAGAGAGAGCAGTTTTAAGCGGTGTACCGCAAGGATCGGTGTTGGGACCAGTCCTGTTCAATATATTTGTGAGCGACATTGCGGACGGGATAGAAGGTAAAATTTGTCTTTTTGCGGATGACACTAAGATCTGCAACAGAGTGGACACGCCGGAAGGAGTGGAGAGAATGAGACTGGATTTAAGGAAGCTGGAAGAGTGGTTGAAGATATGGCAGCTGAGTTTCAATGCCAAGAAGTGCAGAGTCATGCATATGGGGAGTGGAAATCCATATGAACTGTATTTGATTGGGGGGGGGTGGAAAGGCTGATGTGCACGGAACAGGAGAGAGACCTTGGGATGATTGTTTCGTTGACTTCAGATCATTAGACACTATGTGACAAGGCGATAGCTAAAGCCAGAAGAATGCTGGGCTGCATAGAGAGAGGAATATCGAGTAAGAAAAGGGAAGTGATTATCCCCTTGTACAGGTCCTTGGAGAGGCCTCACCTGGAGTACTGTGTTCAGTTCTGGAGACCGTATCTCCAAAGAGACAGACATGGAGGCGGTCCAGAGAAGGGCGACCAGAAAGGTGGAGGGTCTTCATCAAATGACTTATGAGGAGAGATTGAAGAATCTAAATATGTATACCCTGGAGGAAAGGAGAAGTAGAGGTGATATGATACAGACTTTCAGATACTTGAAAGGTTTTAACAATACAAACCTTTTCAGTCAGGGAACAAAATCAGCAGAACCAGGGGTCATGATTTGAAACTCCAGGGAGGAAGACTCAGAAGCAATGTCAGGAAGTATTTCTTCACGGAGAGGGTGGTGGATGCCTGGAATGCCCTTCCGGAGGAAGTGGTGAAGACCAGAATTGTGAAGGACTTCAAAGGGGTGTGGGATAAACACTGTGGATCCATAAAGTTTCTAGAGGATGTGAATGAAGAGTGGGTGGCTTGCGGGAATGACGGCTACTGCCTGGAGATAATATCCTTATTCAATAAACATACACACGGTTAATGCGACTCCAACAATGCTCTAAGCTTCAACAGCAAGAGGAAATGTGGAAAAAGATTTGCATTCACAAAAAGCAGGGAGTAGCTTGCTTGTTACGGCGGTTACTACCCCAAACCAATAAGCCTGATACTTCACTTTCAATACATATCCAGCATAGCTCTCTGCTTCAACGGCAGG
Source organism: Rhinatrema bivittatum (assembly GCF_901001135.1). NCBI lineage: Eukaryota > Metazoa > Chordata > Amphibia > Gymnophiona > Rhinatrematidae > Rhinatrema > Rhinatrema bivittatum. Next base: position 271,798,669 of record NC_042622.1, read on the forward strand.
GGAGAAAGACCGATACTTCACGCATACCCAGCATAGCTCTCTGCTTCAACGGCAGGGGAGAAAGACCGATACTTCACGCATACCCAGCATAGCTCTCTCCTTCAACGGCAGGTGGAATGAAGAAAAGTGGATCTATATACAGACAACAAGCAACAATGACTGAATTACATAGTCTGGGTAAACAAGCATGGGTGTAGCTTGCTTATTGTGGCGGTTACTACCCCTAACTAATTAAGCTAGATATTCACTTAGATGCAGTTCCAACACTGCTCTCTACATTAATGGTGGGGGTGGAAGGGAAGTAGAACCAAAAGGTTACTAAGAGCCAAGACTAAAATGTGTGAAGCTTGCTGGGCAGACTGGATGGGCCGTTTGGTCTTCTTCTGCTGTCATTTCTATGTTTCTATGTTTCATTTCTATATTTCGCAGTTCTTACTGGATGGGTTACTTAAGGGCTTGGCCTGTAACTCCTTGAAGCGCGGGTGGCAGATCTTACCCTGTTCCAGGGTCAGGTGACTGGTAGACCCTTGTCAGCTGATTCGGATGTGATCAAGTTTTTGAAAGGGGTGAAGCATCGCTGTTCCCTGTTTTGGTTGCCAGTGCACTTATTGATCCTTAATCTGATTCTAGAACTTTTGGGAAAGTTCTCTTTTTGACCACTCTGTAGTCTTCCTTGAGGTTACTGAGTTTGAGGAGGAAATCATGGCAATTTTTTCTGCATGTGGTTTTGTGCTGCATTCTCTTCGGCCGGGGACCATTCCTGTGTGTGTCTCCAGGGGTGGTACAGCTTCGGTCTATTCAGTCTTTTTTGCCAAAAGTGGTCTCTAACTTTCGCTTGGATCATTCAATTTCCCTGCCAGTGCTGGACAGGGAGATGGAGTGAGATATGAACAAATATTAAGAACATAAGAAATTGCCATGCTGGGTCAGACCAAGGGTCCATCAAGCCCAGCATCCTGTTTCCAACAGAGGCCAAAACCAGGCCACAAGAACCTGGCAATTACCCAAACACTAAGAAGATCCCATGCTATTGATGCAATTAATAGCAGTGGCTGTTCCCTAAGTAAAACTGATTAATAGCCATTGGGCCTTGGATGTCAAGAGGCATCTGATGAGGTAGTTGGAGGTTTCTGAACCTCTCAAAAACACTGACTGCCTGTTTGATATCTATGGTGACAGTAGACAGGGTGAGTCGGAGTCGCGAGCTACCATAGCCCGCTGGATTAAAGAAGTTATCTCAGTCTCGTATGTGAATACTGAGCAGCTGTTAGCTAGATGAGTTAGGGCTCATTCCACTAGTGCTCGAGCAATGTCATGGCTGGAGCTTCGATTGTTGTTTCCTGTAGCGTTTTGCTGAGTTATGACATTCTCCATTGTGTACTTTTCCAGGTATTGCTGCCTGGATGTGCAGACCTGAGAGGACGCAGCTTTTGAGCATGGGGTGTGGGTTGGACAGACAGCAGCCTCCCGCCCCATTAGTGAGTGATTTTGGTACCTCTCACTAGTATGGATGAACCTGTCTGAATTCTAAGAAATGAGAAATTACTTCTTACTTGATAATTTCCTTTTCTTTAGTGAAGACAGATTAATCCACCTTCCTGCTCTTGGCTGCCAATCCGTGGTTCTAGTGTACTGAGTGGCTGCGTTTCCAGGGATGACTGGGAACTGTCAGGTTTAGTCCCTAGATTAGTAGTGTTACACTCCTTGTCAGAGCTCAGTGTTCCCTGATATGAGTGCTCGTCTTTTGCTAGTTATAATAAAGTGCTGTTAGTCTGTCCACAGAAGGCAGGTGGGCTGACGTCGGTGCAGGGGTATATATGTATACAGAGACATCAACTTTGCTCTGTCAGCATCTGCTGGTAGAGGTGCATAACCTACTGGTGTGGACTAACCTGTCTTGTGGCACTTGTGCTACTGGTGGTTTATTTTTTAATACTTTATTCACCTTTTTGCATTGACTTGATGACTTGGTAGTCACAAATGTATTAAGTCCCATAAAAAGGTGTTACCACTTGGTGAAACCTTTTTTAAACTTCTATGTATCGGGTGGGGAAAAAACCCTGCATTTATATTACTTTATATATGATCTATGAATCTGCTTTAAAAAGATAACTAGCCTTGTGATAGTAACTGTTAGCACCATCAAATTCAACTATCTAAAACTAATAAATAAATCTTATTTTCCAAATCTTTCTTAGCCTTTATCCCCCCTCTTTCCCAGCTGGCATTGCTTGTAAAAGATGAAGTGTCTCTGGTACCCCAGTGTGAAATTTGTAAAAGTTCTTAAACTCAATCCTAGTTTTGTGATTATGAGATTTAATGCTTTATATTCTGTATGTGGTTTTATGTATTTTTTAACATATAATTCATTAGGTTGTTTTATTGGATATGCAGAATACAAGTCATGGGCTATCTTACAAGAACAATTGTGGTCAAATTAATTGCATAATTCATTTCATCCTGTTCCAGCCAATTCTAGACAAGTGGCTTATACCAGCAGATGGAGGCAGAGAACAGTATTCTATGTTGACATCATCGCCACTACTTAGAGGTGGTGCAGCACAGGAGCAACTCTGTAGTCTCTGCTGTAGTAGGTGGAAGGATTGGGGTTTTTGCCTTGCAGTCTGGATCACACAAACACTATCAAAATGACTCCTAACTATAGCTTATGTGAAAATATGAAAAGCTATATTCAGTATAATACATGAACAGACACTTATTAGAACATCTGTAACAATAACAAACAAAACAATTATATATCAGCACATGAGTAAGGTAAACTATCTTCCCCAGCTAACAGGGAAATATATACACAAATGTTCTAGCAATACGTGATCACTTTCCGTAGAGCGTCCATGAGGCTCCCCAGACCAATGACAGGAAGTGTTGTCTCAGTGGGTGGTCTGTAACTGTACTGGAGATTCTTTTCTTTGCTGAGATGGTCTTGATGAAGTGGTCTGGTTCAGCTCTTGGCAGAGAATGTGCCCATCCCACTGGGAGCTAGGGTCTTATCCCTATTTCTGGACATGCGCTGTAAATTTGTTTTGTTTCCTAACTCTCCTGAAGTATTGCCAAACTGAGAAAAACTACTGCGTATGTCAGGACAACTCTGAAATGGTAAACTGTTTTCACTATTTCTAATTGCCATTTTCCTAGCATCTAGATAGATTCAGGACCAGTGCACCTCTACCAGCAAATGGAGACTGAGCAAACTGTCGTCACAGTATATATATATATACTCCTGCAGTGACATCAGCCTGCCAGTATTCTCTGTCTCCAGCAGATGGTGGACGTGCATTTCCCTACTGGGGATTACTTCAAAATTTAGAGGAGACTGAATTGGAGATTTGAGCTGCCACTCTCTCCTGCAGTGATACCAAATGGTTCCTTCCCCAGTTGAGAATTCCTGAGGTGAGTTCCATGGTCCCTCTGAGTGCCTTGGTTCAGTAGCTGGTTATTCGGTCAGCATGGACGACTGATTTAAGCAGCTGAAAGGTAGCGGTTGCAGGAAGTTGAGTGCAGCGGTGATGGTATAGGCCCTCTCCCCACCATAGCCAGAGACTGTCTCTTTACTTGGGGAAGGCTGACCTCAGTTAAGTTTTAAAAAGAAAGTCAGGGAGAGTGGGAGGGGTTGTAGGACTTTCTCCAGTCTCCGTGCTCGGCGTGCTGTTCAGATGTTCATTCCCACTCATGTGGGGGTTAGGAAAACTGGGCAGCCTGGTGAGTTGAGCAGCCCGGGTGGGCTAGTTCCCATGTTTAAGCTTGTTTGTCTGTTGCTGGGTAGGCCACAGCAGTGTTTTCGAACGCTTTTTTCCCTCTGCGTTTGGCTGCCCTCTACAGAACCGTCAGTGTGCGCAAGTGCGTCCAGCTGTGTTCAGATCGTGTGCCCAGTTTCTTTAGGGCACGCTGCCTGTGTGCGCATTCTGGCACATATTGGTTGTGCGCCCAGGTTTGGGGCGGTGACATTGCGCTTAGTATTGTGGCACATAGACTGGGATGCATAAATATTGTAATCCTAAATTTTTTCTGTGGGAACTCTACTGGAAGCACATCTTCAGTCGCCTGTTTAAGTGTACTGACTGACTAATAGTGCCAGTAGCTAAGAAACCTAAGCGCTTTTCCCTCTGTGCTACCTGTCATATTCAAGTATCTCAGCCTGGAGTGGCCTCTTAACTTGTGCCAGCGCTGCTTAGAGGCTCAGGGAGAATTATCTTCTTCTGATTATACTAAGCCTTACCCACCTTGGGAACAGGAGATTGGGGGGGGGGGGGGCGCCTTCTCTCTTATCAGAGGTCGGTCAAGATCACATTGGATCAGTGAGTCCTGGAGGTGATGCAAGAAGGATATGCACTGGAGTTTCGCAATGCTCCTCAGGTCGTGCTCTTGGTGTGCCTCTGCCACTCCCCGCAGAAGCAAGTGGTAGAGTGTACACTGTCAAGGCTCCTCAATCTGCAGGCTGTGGTTCCAGTACCCATGTCGCAAGAAAATACGGGTTGATATTCCATTTATTTTGTTGTGCCCAAGGAGGGCTCCTTTTGTCCCATCCTGGATCTCAAAAGGGTCAACAGTCATTTGCGTGTGACTCCTTTTCGTATGGAAGTATTACGCTCAGTGATAATGGCCGTGCAGTCTGGAATTTCTGATCTCCTTTTATCTGTCAGAGGCATACCGCCATGTTCCCATTCAATTGGAGCACCAATGTTTTTTCTGCATTTCATGATGTTGGGGTGTCGTCATAGTTTCATGTGCTGCCTCTTGGTCTGGTTACTGCTCCCAGAACTTTTTCCAAGGTTGTGGTGGTGGCACAATTGAGAGAGGATGGGATCCTAGTACACCCATATTTGGACGACTGGTTGATTCGGGCCAAGGAGCTTGGTTGGGTAGTGATCCTAGCCAAGAGCAGTCTTCAGCCATCTCCTTCATTGGAATATCTGGGTGTTCAGTTTGACAAAGCAGGGCAAAGTTTTCCTGACAGAAGCTCGTGTTTAGAAGTTCACAGGTATGTCTCTTGGTGAGCACAATATGCCTGACAGTGTGGTCCTATCTGCAGGTACTCTGGAGGAAACCCTGGAAATGGTGCCGTGGGCGAGGGCGCATATGCATCCTCTTCAGTGCTCCCTGCTGTCTTGTTGGAACCCGCAGTCTCAGGATTGTTCAGTTCCGCCTGCTGACTTCCTGCCGATGGAAGTCTTCTCTCAACCTCCATTGGTGGTTGCAAGTGGCTCATCTGAGAGAGGGAGTTTTCCTGACATCACCGGACTGATTGGTACTCAAGACATGTGAGCCTCCAGGGTTGGGGAGTTCACTGTCAGGAAATAACTGCACAAGGGCACTGGAATACAGAAGAGTCTCTCTGGAACATCAATTGGCTGGAAGCCCAAGAGGTCCGGTTGATATGCTTGCAGTTCAGCAGCAGGCTGCAGAGTTGAGCCGTCAGAGCAATGTTGGACAACACAATGACAGTGGCTTTCATCAATCGGCAGGGAGGAACCAAGAGCCAGCAAGTGTTGCAGGAGATAGACCAACTTATGGAATGGGCAGAAATACATCTTCAGGAAATTTCAGCCTTGCACATTGCAGGAAAAGACAATGTAAGAGCAGACTTTCTCAACAGGGAGATTCTGAACCCAGTAGAATGGGTATTGTTGGACAAAACATTTCAACTGATAGTAAATCGCTGGGGTCTTCCATTTCTATACCTGGTGATTTTTCTCTCAATGCAAAGGTTCCTCAATTCTTCAGTTGCAGGAGAGAGATGAAGTCCTTGGGTATTGATGATCTCATGCATGTCTGGCTCGAGGACAAGCTGTTGCATGCCTTTCCCCCCGTGGCCCATGTTGGGCAGAATAGCTTGGAAGGTCAAAGGGCATAGGGGGATTGTGCTCTTGGTAGCACTGGATTGGCCCAGGAGACCATGGTATGCAGATCTGCGAAGACTCCTGGTTGACTTCCCCCTCTGTCTTCCGGCGCACAGGAATATTGCAGCAGGGACATGTCCTTCATGAAGATATGACTCTGTTTTGTTTTATAGTATGGCCCTTGAGAGGGCTCGCTTGTTAAAACATGGTTATTCTACTGTGGTGATTGCCACCTTGCTACAAGCACAAAAGTTCTCCCCTTGCTTAACCTAGTGCGGGTTTGGCGAGTGTTTTGAGGCTTGGTGCGAAGATCAAGGAGTGCTTCCTCGTTCAATTACGATCCTGCTCATTTTGGAATTTTTGCAGGATGGGTTGACTAAAGGGTTGGCCTTTAATTCCTTGAAGGTACAGGTAGTGGCTTTTGCCTGTTTCAGGGGCCAGATGAATGGTGAATCCTTAGTCTCATCCTGATATGGCCAGTTTCTTGAGGGGAGTGAAACATCTTCATCCTTGCTTGCAGTTACCGGTTCCTTTGTGGAATCTTGATCTAGTGTTGGATTTCTTTGCAGTCCCTTTGTTTTGACCACTGTGTAAGCTTTCATTATGGTTACTGACCTTAAATGGTGTTTCTGATGGCAATATGTTCTGTGCATTGAATTTCCAAGCTGCAGGCCTTGTCTTTCTGCAACCTCCTTGCACTTGTGTTCAGAGTGGATCACATAGTAAATATCATAAAACTTAATACAATATATGATGTTAAACTTAAGAAAATTTAAATTTAAAAAATAATATTAAAATCACAAATCATACATATTTCAAACATACAAAAAGTATTCTAATTATAGAAACTGGCTTTTTACTCTATGCAAACGCTTCCTTTGAATAAAATTGCCTTAACACCTTTTTTGAATGCCTTAATATCTCTTCCCATACCTGCAATGGCAAGTCATTCCATGAAGTAAGTGAGACAACAGAAAATGCCTTTGCACATGTAAACTGATGTTTAAAATCCTGATTAGCAGGGACTTGCAACAGCTTTTTTTTTTCCCTTCAGAACATGAGCGTGCCGATATATACAACCAAATCTTTTTTTGAAGTATGTAAGGACACTGAATGCAGCAATTTATGTGTAATTGCTCATAATTTAAATCTGGATCTATATTTGATATCCAATGCAGTTCACTCAAAACTGGCCTGATATATTTTGATAAACCCATGAGTATCCATGCAGCTGCATGTTGGACCAATTGTAAGGCATGCAATAAATCGTCCTGGAGCTGTTCACGCAAGCTGCTACAATAATCTGTGTCCTAAAACTAAGGTCTGGAGCACTGTTCTAAACAGTTCAGTTGGCCATCTCCCTTACTTAGGGTTCATAGTTAACTGTGAATCCAGTAGAATGCTGAAATGTCTTACCTCTGAGAAGTATCGAAATGCCTTTTCTGGAACTGGAAAAATTCCATTTGTGTCTCTGGGAATGTAAAACGTTATATCATGTGTATGCAGATAATAGTCCAGCCTTAGCCCCCTTGAGGATTGCCACCAAGGGGGGGGGGGGGAGAGAGATTAAAAAGAACAGCAGATAGGGCTGAACCTTGAACTCCAGAAGCTAATTCCTGCCACGAGGAAACTTCACCTATTTGAATTCTCTGCCTTCTGCAAAAAAGCCCCAAACAAACCCCATTTACAGACAACACTAGATATTCCAATTCTTCTAACGTGTGCAAGGAGGCTCTCATGTCTGGTATCAGATGCACTAGAAATATCTAATTGGACAAGGATCCTAGACTGTCTTTCCAGATTTCGAAAGTGTCAAGAAGTGACAATAACTCTGTATTATGTTTCCTAAATCCAAATTGGTTGTCAAGTACATTAGTCTTTCAGATAATCATCCAACTGCAGCAGCAATCTCTTGGAGCTTCAAAAGAAGTCTATAGCTGTCACTAACTGATTTACCATTATTCTTCAATGCAGGATGAACCGTAGCTTGTTTCAGTCTATTTGGAACACTTCCGTCTACAAAGGAGCTATTAAAATTCTTTACAACCTCAAATGAATGTTTCTTTATATTTTTTACAATAAAAAAAGGGCACAGATCCAAAGGAAAGAGGATCCTAATCATGCTACTATAGTAGTAACCTCTTAATGCAAGTGGTCTAAACACTTGACATCCATGTGCATATTTAATTATCTGTTTTTATTCTGTAAATATACATTCCCTATCTGCTTCTGAAATAATATTTTGTCATGGAAATCAGTGAAAGTTTGTCTGGGAAATCTGCATTCTCCACCAGTGTCTTAGAAGTCAATTGTTTTACTAATGAGAACAGCTGCTATTAGTGAAGGAGGCTAATAACGTAGAAAAATATTCCTTTTTTATAGCCTGACACTTCTCTTTTTTTTCAATAACTCCTGGTAACTTGCTTTTAAGCTTGTTCTCTTTTTCTTGCTTCATCTCTCTTTAGCTCTCTGGATGTCCTTTCTGAGCTCAATTTACTGGAAAACTAGGGTACACACTTTGTATCTCCAAATCATTTACAAGGATCTTGAGTAACCAAATGGATCAGATCAAGGATCTTCCTTAGTTGCAGAGTCTATTTTATGAGCTCAATTTTGATAACATAAGTCCATAGTGTTACCTGCCATAAGTGTTGGATGTTACTAATTGTACACAGTCAATGGCTGTGATAGCTGATAAAAAGCACGTCTGACTAGAACCAGCATTCTTCATATAAATATTAAAATCTCCTACAATTATAAAATTATGGTACTTAAGCGCCACCATCATTAGAATCTCCAACAATCCATTAAAGCTCTCAACTGGTAAATGTGATGGAAAATAAGACCTCCAATCAAGCACTCTCACTGGGTGCTTCAGCCAGTGAGTGTTTGTAGCTCCAAATTTTGAATCTTCACTCTTCCTATGAATTATCAATACACCACCTCCTTGCTTTAATGGTTGTGCTTTCTGTTTGTAACTGTAGCCTTCTTGGCAAACATTTAACAGCACATTATGGCCATAATATATGCTTCAAGAATATAAAAATGTATTCAACTTATGTTGGTCAATAACATCTAATATATATTCTTCATTTCTTATTGAATATGAATTCATGTATCCCATATGTAAACAATTCTCTCCCTTTCGTTGAACACTTAGAAGATGGTATTGTTTATCTCAAGCAGAGCTCTCATCTCAACTTTCTTAACTTACTATAGCTTGATGAAAAAACATTCGCCCATCTCCCACAAATTACAGGGGTTGCATTGGCCATATTAATAAAAATAATTAACCACATTTCTGATGCTAACGATCATATGACTCTCATATGCACCATAAAACCACAATGAACATAAAGAGTTTTAATACAACTCATAAGGAAAGCGCTTTGGCACAATAATTGTGCTCCTGTTTTTAAGTAAAAAAACAAAAACAGTGGTGCTGTATCCCGGGGCCCACAAAGGGGCAGCCCCTTAGGCGAAGGCTTGCCTGAATGGGTTGCCTTTTATGCTATACTGAGGCATCTCAATATAACCCATCATTGACTCTAGACGAGGGCTTTCCTCTCACCAGTGGCAGATCCTAGGTACAGCAGAGGTAAAGTGATTCAACAGTTATAAAGTGCATTATGAAATTTTCCAAGGCAGCAGAATGGCCAGTTCCAGGTGGCCTAAATGGGCCATGTTTTCTGCGATACTGAGGTGTCTCAATATTTTTTCATTAACACTGGACACAGGTAACCTTTGCTCTTTCTCTCCTTAAGGGGAAAGGTAGTTATAGTGCTCGCTGATAATGCGACAGTAGTGGAATGTGTCAGCAAACTAGGAGATATCCAATGTCTAGGGGTTCTGAAGAGACAAATCTCTTCTCTTGGGTGAAGGAAAATCTCCAACTCTTGCCAGTGGCTCATTGACTCTCCCTCTTTTCAACCTTCTTTCATTCATTAATCACACCCCCTATTTTTAACATGTGACACATATCTTGTAATACATATCCCATTTTTCCCCCTCATTTGTTATATTTTGTTACATTGTATCCACTTTTTATTTTCAAATTGTTATATGTAAACCAATGTGATGGCATTAGCTGAATACTGGTATATAAAAGCAAATAATATTGCGGTTCAGGATGACTTACTAAACAAGACACTATGCTCAGCCAAGATGCCTTTCAGCAGATAGTGCTACAGTGGGGCATGCCTCAAATATATCTGGCAAATCACAAGAAAACCCAAGTACATTGCAGGGAGTGTGGAGTCAAAGGGCTACATGCCCTAGTTCAGCTTTGGTGAAGAGGGGAGTTGTGATATGTATTTCCCTCTGGCTGCTAATAGGAAAACTTTCTAAGAATAGTCTGAGCGCTCACATCATCCTAGTGGCACCAGATTGGCTGGCTGAGCAGGCCTCTTCCAGAGGCTTGAGGTTCTGGGATTCATGGAAGATCCTTCTCGGTTTTCTTGTGGCTTGACTGAATGGACAAATATATCTTTTGAGGAAGAAGGGTTACTCTTGGTAATCTCTACTCTATTGTATGACCTCAACTTCTCTGGCTTATGTTCAGGTTCAATGTCTTTTTAGGCTTGTTGTAAGGAATGGTCAGTTTCTCCTTGGGGTTTGGATATCTCTGGTAGTTTAGCCATTTAGGCTTGAGGAAATGGTTAGTCTTGGACTCTTTGAAAGTACAAATAACTGTTATCTCCTGGTTCAGAGGTAGGATCCATTTAGGTAGCTTCTTATCCAGATGTCCTCCTTTTACAGAGTGAAGAGGCTGTAGCTACCATTTAGGCTAACAGTTCCTCTGTGGGATCCCATTTAGGGCATGAGTGTCAATGGCCTCTCGTTTTGAGCCTTTAAAACATGCTTCACTTAAAGATATTTCTTTGAAAATATTTTTCCTGGCGGCGATTTGTTCAGCTTGGTGTAATTCCAAGTTTCCCTATATGGATCCAATTTTTTTTTTTTTTTGTGGGAAATTTGGTATCTTTTAGTACCATGCCTTCCCTTCTTACGAAGGTAATGTCTGAGAAGTAAAGCAATCTATTTGCTGGCTTTTATTGGAGTATTGGGGCAACCATAAATCTTTGGAATTTTGAAAGTCTATGGGATGTTTAAGTATTTGGAGGTTACCAATCTTTTCCAGACAAGACACTGCCTTTTTGGATGGCCATGTAAGGGGAGGCAGCCTCCAAAGCTACTCTGGCAAGTTGGATCATGGATGCAATATCTTCAGCATATATATTCTGTGCCCATCAGATTATTATTGCTTATTCTGCTAGAGCTCAGTCTTCTTCCTGGGTGGAAGAAATTGCTATTGCGCCGGTGGATATTAGTGAGGCAGCTACTTGGTATTCTTCACATTCGTTTTGCTACGCATTTTAATTGGATGCATTTACCAAGGAGAACAGCCTTTGAGGCTGGTGTTCTCAAAGCAGCCTTTGTTCACTTCTTCCCTCCTGAGCTAGTTGGGCTTTTGTACTTCCCACCTGTCTTGACCGGACTGATGTAGCAGGATGAAATAGAAATTTTTACCTTTTTCTTTCCATGAATCCTGGTACCAGTCAAGACCCTCTCAGGAAGCTGGGCTGCATTGAGGAGGAGAAAGTCTTTGTCGGATGCCTGTCTTATAAAAATGTGTTAGAGGATAGTTTCTCTAGTCTGCCTCTGGTTTTTACTCTTGTCCTCCCTTTTGTTTGTCATTCCTGTTCCTTACAGGGCACGGACAGGTAGTGCATGATAGGACGATAATCTTCCCAATAAACTTCTGGTTTTTAAAATTCTCAATCTGAGTATTATGGTCAGTGCTTTGTTATAGAAATACCTAGTTGTTGCTGTGCTGAACCACCTCTAAGTAGGGGTAATGTCGCCAAGGAAAACTGTTTTCTGCATGCATCTACTAGTAGGGGACATAGCCCACTTGTCTTGACTGAACTGGTGTAGCAGGATTAATAGAAAACTAACAAACATTTCTCCTTTTTATTTTTTGCAATGCATTCTGATCTCCTTTTTGATTTTTGCTTTTAGTGGAATTATGATCAGACTACAGCAACATACTTGCTGCTTCAGTCCAAAAAAGCTCATGGTAAGCCTGTTCGTTTAATGCGATCATCCTTGGCCTTCACCTCGATTGACTCCTCACCATTTGGCGAACTGAAGGTAAGTTGAGGGGTGAGGATTAATACAGTCCATTAGGAATACCTCTGATTCAAGTTTGAGAATCCTTTTTGAGTAGGCTTAATAGTAAAACAGTTTCTGTAATGCCTGTGGACAGCAGGATAAACAGTTCCACATGTGGGTGACTTTGCACAGCACAATATACGATGTATCCTTGCACTGGATGGAAAATCCTAAAAGGCTTTTTTGTACACAGGCAGTTACAGACAAAACCCCCCTCAATCTATACTATAAACCTACTCTCTTCATAGCTAAGCTCTAAAGGGAGATGGGTGGGTATGTCATACTGTTTTATTCTGCTGTCCATGGAGAACACCAGTTACAGTTAAAGGCATCACATAGGATTTTAAACTGCTGGGGAGGAGCTGGTTGTTGTGGTACATGTGGGCACCAAATGACATTAGAAAATTGGGAGGGAAGTTTGGGAAGCCAAATTTAGGCTCTTAAATAGAAAGCTGAAATCCAGAACCTCCAGGGTAGCATTCTCTGAGATGCTCCCTCTTTGACGCACAGGTCCCCACAGGCAGTCAAAGCTCTGGAGTCTCAATGTGTGGTTGAGACGATAGTGCAAGGAAGGATTCAGTTCTGTAAGGAACTGGGAAACCTTTGGGGTAAGGGTCAGGCTCCATCTTAACCATTGTGGAACCAGGCTGCTGACACTAACCTTTCAAAAAGGAGAGAGAGCAGCCTGTAAGTAAAGAATCACCTGAGCTAAAAGATTCCAAATTATCCCTGTCAACAGATAAGTAGAATGTTAATACAAACAAAAACATACTTTGAAATGTTTGTATGCCAATGCCAGAAGTCTAAGTAGTAAGATGGGAGAGTTAGTGTATAGTAGTGAATGATAGACTTAATTAAGATGAGAAGATAAGAAATTGCCATGCTGGGTCAGACTAAGGGTCCATCAAGCCCAGCATCCTGTTTCCAACAGAGGCCAAAACCAGGCCACAAGAACCTGGCAATTACCTAAACACTAAGAAGAACCCATGCTACTGGTGCAATTAATAGCAGTGGCTTTTCCCTAAGTAAACTTGATTAATAGCCATTAATGGACTTCTCCTCCAAGAACTTATCCAAACCTTTTTTGATCCCAGCTACACTAACTGCACTAACCACATCCTCTGGCAACAAATTCCAGAGCTTTATTGTGCGTTGAGTGAAAAAATTTTCTCCGATTAGTCTTAAATGTGCTACTTGCTAACTTCATGGAATGCCCCCCTAGTCCTTCTATTATTCAAAAGTGTAAATAACCGATTCACATCTACTCGTTCAAGACCTCTCATGATCTTAAAGACCTCTATCATATCCCCCCTCAGCCGTCTCTTCTCCAAGCTGAACAGCCCTAACCTCTTCAGTCTTTCCTCATAGGGGAGCTGTTCCATCCCCTTTATTTTGGTTGCCCTTCTCTGTACCTTCTCCATCGCAATTATATCTTTTTTGAGATGCAGCGATCAGAATTGTACACAGAATTCAAGGTGCGGTCTCACCATGGAGCGATACAGAGGCATTATGACATTTTCCGTTTTATTAGCCATTCCCTTCCTAATAATTCCTAACATTGTTTACTTTTTTGACTGCTGCAGCACACTGAGCAGACTATTTTAAAGTATTATCCACTATGATGCCTAGATCTTTTTCCTGGGTGGTAGCACCTAATATGGAACCCAACATTGTGTAATTATAGCATGGGTTATTTTTCCCTAAATGCAGTACCTTGCAACCGTTCAATCTTTCAACTGATGTCTCTCAAGTGCTTGTAGCCTCACGAAAGCCTTCCACAAGGAAATCTTATCGTTCTAAGTGGAATAGGTTTATCATATGGTGCACGCAAAAAGGTATCTACCCTTTTCCTGCCCCCACCTTTCAGACTCTGGTCTCCATACTTCTTCGGTGAGGGTTCACCTGAGTGCCATCTCAGCGTACCACAAGGGAGTTGGGGATGCCACGGTATCAGCGCAACCTCTTGTGAGTAGGTTTGAGGGGCCTACTACAACTCAAGCCCCCCTCTACGGCCACCTGTCACTGAGTGGGACTTGAATGTAGTACTTAAAAGGCTCATGCGCTCCCTGTTTGAGCCTTTGCACTCCTGCGATGTTAAATTTCTTACATGGAAAGTCCTCTTCCTAGTAGCCATTACATCTGCTCAAAGGGTTAGTGAGTTACAAGCACTTGTCACATACTCACCCTATACAAGGTTCCTACATGACAGTGGTACTCCGTACTCACCCTAAATGCCTTTCCAAGGTGGTTACTGACTTCCACTTGAATCAGTCTATAGTTTTTTCCCACATTTTTCCAAGATCCCACTCTCATCAGGGCGAGAGAGTTTTACACACCTTGGACTGTAAATGTGCACTTGCATTTTACCTAGACCGCACTGCAGTCCATTGGAAATCCACCCAACTCGTTGTTTCTTTTGATAAAAAACAAACCAGGAGTTGCAGTGGGCAAACAAACTCTCTCCAACTGGCTAGTAGACTGTATCAAATTCTACTGTGAGAAAGCGGGCCTTCCTCTCGCAGGGACGCGTGAAGGCGCACACAATAAGAGCCATGGCAACCTCAGTAGCACACTATTGTTCAGTACCAATTGCTGAGATCTGTAAAGCTGCAACATGGAGCTCTCTTCACACCTTTGTAGCACATTACTGCCTGGACAAGGAGGGACACCAATACTCTTGTCTTTGGCCAATCCGTCTTGAACCTATTTCCAGTATAATCCCAACTCCTTCCACATCCAATCTGCTGTGATTTTCAGGCTGCCTCATTTTTACCAACAGTACACCAGTTATTGTGCCTGTTGCACAAGTTGTACGTTGTTGGTCCAAGTTAAATGAGTCAGCCCGTAGCTTGCTAATCACCCACATGAGGACTACATCCTGCTTGTCCTGGAAGAAAGCAGAGTTGCTTACCTGTAGCAGGTGTTATCCCAGGACAGCAGGATGTAGTCCTCATGAAATCCACCCGCCACCTTGCGGAGTTGGGTCTGAAATGTTTTGTTTTATTTTTTCGCTCGCACCTTTTGCTACAAACGAGACTGAAGGGAGACCCCTGTGGCTACAGGGATTATGGCATGCTCGGCATGCTCAGTGTGCCAGTCAAAAGTTCTAGAAACTTTTTGACAGAAAAGTTTTCTATGATAGGGCTCTGTCCAGTGATGTCACCCACATGTGAGGACTATATCCTGCTGTCCTGGGAGAACACCTGTTACAGGTAAGCAACTCTGCTTCACTAAACATTAATAAACCAAACTGCCAAAGAAAATCTCCTCAAACACTTATTACTGACTATGCAGGTAGGCCTATGAAATAAATTCTTCAGTAAATAGCACTGCCTTAAGATTCTTTTGAAAATGTTTTTCTCACAGGACAAGCAGGATGGTTGTCCTCACAAATGGGTGACATCGAGGATGGAGCCCAACCACGGAAAACTTCTGTCAAAGTTTCAGGAACTTTGACTGGCCCCTACTGGGCATGCCCAGCACGGCACTAACCCTGCAGCCAGCAGGGGTCTCCCTTCAGTCTTCTTTTTTCCGCGCAGCAGTAGCCACGCGGTAGAATAGCTCTTAACCACGTTCCTGACAGGAATTTCAAAAAACTTAATTTTGAAGAAAATTTGCCCCACAGGGGTCTCCCTTCGACAAATTTTCGGTCCGCGGAACTTCGGTAAGTTTTTGCCGTCGTTTGGTCGACTTCCGTCGAGTTTGGCCCTTGAGGCCCGTTGGTACTCGACAGTCCCGCGGCTAAATTTTTGGCCTTTTGCCATGGCGTCGGGGTTCCATCGGTGTCCGGACTGTACCCGAACTATGTCAATCACAGACCCTCATAGAGTCTGTGTTTTGTGTTTAGGGAGCGAGCATGATCTGACTTGCACCAAATGTACCCTAATGACACCAAAGGGTCGCAAGGCCAGAATGGAGAAGATGGGGCTCCTCTTCCAAGCTCGTACCCCAACGCCATCGATTGCATCGACGTCATCGGAACCGGCACCGTCGAGGTCTCATCATCGACAACCCTTCGGTGACCGTCCGCCATCAATGACTTCGCGGCCATCGACTCCCGTTCCTTCCCCTGATGCTCGAGGGGATCGGAAAGAAAAACATCGCCATCGACGTCATAAGTCTCGGCCTGTCGAGGAATCGACGTCATCGACCTCAGCACCAACCGAGCCACCGCCAAAAAAGTCTCGATCAGAAGTGGCACCGTCCACTACTGTTTCGCAGGCACCGAGGCAACCCTCACCCCCTCAGGGTTTGGGAGCCGTGATCCCACCGGTGACGGTGGTCCCTCCGGCTCAGCCTCAGCCTCCCTCTCCCGTCGAGCCGGGTCTTGTTACCCCTGGTCTCCGGGCAGAACTGGACCGGCTGGTCCAGGAGGCCATCGACAAGGCGATGCTACGGTTCCAGACTCCTCCAGCACCGACTCCGGCACTGAGAGTGGAACCGGTCACTGAGCCGATTGCAGCAGCACTGGCACCGCTGCTACACCGCATGGAGGCGCTTATGACAGCCCTTCCACCGGTGATACCTCAGTCACCGACACCAGTAAGACCGCTGTCACCGACAAGTCTTTCCTCAAGTGGAGAAACACCGTATCGAATTCCCCCTTCGGGAATTGTTCAATCGATGCCAGGTCGTCCCTCGCCACCGATTTCTTCTTCGGGGGCGATACGCACCTCTGCTCTACCGAGGTTTTCGATGCCGACACCGATTCCATCGAGTCCGACACCGGTTCCCTCGATGCCTACACCGGCATCGATACCGGCACAGATTCCTTCGAGGATTTTCTCGATGCCCCCGGTGATTCCACTCGATATTTCGGAACCTCAGCCTGGGCCTTCAGGTGTTCAGCCCCCTCGAGGTCCTGCGGGTCATCATCCAGATCCCTATGATACTTGGGGTGATACCTCTACTGACACCGATGATTTGCCTTCACCTCCCTCTCCTGCGGAGAGTAGAAAGCGTTCTCCCCCTGAGGACCTCTCTTTCATAAATTTTGTGAAGGAAATGTCAGAGTTGGTCCCATTCCAACTTCAATCTGAACAAGATGACAGGCACCAGATGATGGAATTACTCCAATTTTTGGATGCCCCAAAAGTCATCACTTCTATTCCCATTCACCAGGTTTTTCTAGACCTTCTTAAAAAGAATTGGGAATCTCCCGGATCTGTTTCCCCGGTCAACAAAAAAGCTGACTCTACATATCTTGTACAGTCAGCACCTGGGTTTCAAAAACCTCAGTTAGACCATCATTCTGTAGTCGTAGAATCAGCTCAAAAGAAAGCTAAGCGACTAAAGCCACACTCTTCCATACCTCCTACTAAGGAAAACAAATTCCTAGATAGTATAGGTAGGAAGGTATATCATGGAGCTATGCTGATTTCCAGAATAGCTTCTTATCAACTTTATATGACTCAATATAATAGGGTCATTCTGAAACAGATGCAGGAATATACTGATGCCTTGCCTGAGCAGTTCCAGCCACAACTTCAATCCCTTCTAAATAAAGGGTTTGAAGCTGGGAAGCATGAAATACGAACAGCCTATGACATCTTTGATGCTTCCACTAGAATTTCTGCTACGGCCATCTCTGCCAGACGATGGGCTTGGCTTAAATCATCTGACCTTCGTCCAGAAGTTCAGGACAGGCTCTCTGATTTACCTTGCCTAGGGGATAATTTGTTTGGTGAGCAAATTCAACAAATTGTTGCTGAATTGAAGGATCATCATGAGACACTAAAACAGCTCTCATCCATTCCTCCTGACTTGCCTTCCAAACAGCCGTTTAGGAAAGACTCCAAAAAGTCCTTCTTTAGGCCACGAAAGTATTATCCCCCCATCAACAAAACCTAGGCCTGCACGGTCTTACCATAAGACTCAGCCTCGCCAGGCCCGTAAACAAAAACCTGCAGCAGCTCCACAGCCGGGCCCTGCGGCGGGTTTTTGACTTTCACTTAGAGAGCAGTTGCCAAACCCCTCTTCCAGCCATACCGGTAGGAGGGCGGCTGTGCCACTTCCTAGAAAAGTGGCATCAAATCACCACAGATCAATGGGTGATAGCAATCATTGCACAGGGTTACCATCTCAACTTCCTATCCCTTCCTGCCGACTCCCCACCTTTGCAGGCGTGGAGACTTACCGATCACTCTGTTCTTTTAGAGCAGGAAGTTTCTCTTCTCCTACAAACAAACGCTATAGAACCCGTTCCTCCCTTACAGCAAGGTCTCTGGTTCTACTCCAGGTACTTCCTGATACCAAAAAAGTCAGGGGGACTTCGTCCAATCCTGGACCTACGGGCCCTGAACAAGTACCTTTCCAAGGAAAAGTTCAAGATGGTAACCCTGGGCTCATTGCTCCCTCTGCTGCAAAGAGGGGGTTGGCTATGCTCTCTAGACCTGAAAGACGCATATACCCACATTGCGATGACAGAATCTCATCGCAAATACCTGTGTTTTCTAGTAGGCCGAAACCACTACCAATACCGTGTACTACCTTTCGGCCTGGCGTCCGCACCATGAGTCTTTACCAAATGCCTTGTGGTGGTGGCAGCATTCCTCAGGAAGGAAGGTGTCCACGTCTACCCCTACCTGGACGATTGGTTAATCAGGGCCCCAACCCAGCAAATAGCTCGGTCTTCCCTGACTCTAACAATTCAAACTCTGCTTTCTCTAGGGTTTCTTGTCAATTACGAGAAATCCTACTTAGTCCCATCTCAGACCTTATCCTTCATTGGGGCAGACTTGGACACCTTACAGGCAAAAGCCTTCCTTCCTCATCAACGGGCAAAGACTCTAGTGTCCCTAGCTCGCCAACTGCAGTCTCAACAAAAGTCAACAGCTCGCCAATTCCTAGTTCTACTGGGACACATGGCCTCCTCGGTTCATGTGACTCCCATGGCCCGCCTGGCCATGAGAGTCATGCAATGGACTCTGAGATCCCAATGGACCCAAGCTGTTCAGCCTCTGTCCTCCATTGTTCGCATCACCGATGCACTCAGTCTGTCTCTTCCCTGGTGGACCAATCAAGTCAACCTCCTACAGGGTTTGCCTTTTCTTCCACCAGATCCTCAGCTAATCCTCACCACCGATGCTTCCAACATCGGTTGGGGAGCCCATGTAAACAATCTACAAACTCAAGGATTCTGGTCACCAGAGGAAACCAAACACCAGATAAATTTCCTGGAGCTGCGAGCGATCCACTACGCTCTCAGGACTTTTCAAGATTGCCTCTCGAATCACACAATCTTAATTCAGACAGACAACCAGGTGGCCATGTGGTACATAAACAAGCAGGGAGGCACAGGCTCCTTCCTTCTATGTCAGGAAGCTGCGCAGATTTGGGCGGAAGCGCTCTCCCGCTCCATGTACCTCAGGGCCACCTACCTGCCGGGAGTAGACAATGTACTGGCAGACCGGCTGAGCCATGTCTTCCAACCACACGAGTGGTCTCTCAATCCTTTGGTAGCGACATCTCTGTTTCACAAGTGGGGTTATCCCCACATAGACCTCTTTGCGTCCCCTCAGAACCACAAAGTGGACAATTACTGCTCTCTCATTCGGAGCCAGCACTCTCGGCCCAGGGATGCATTCTCCCTCACGTGGACAACCGGTCTGCTCTATGCATTCCCTCCACTTCCTCTTCTGTCGAAGACTCTCGTGAAGCTGCGTCAGGACAGGGGAACCATGATCCTCATAGCGCCACACTGGCCACGCCAAGTGTGGTTCCCTATACTCCGGGATCTCTCCATCCGCAGGCACATTCCCCTGGGAAAGGACCCGCATCTGCTCACTCAAAACGACGGATGCCTCCTCCATCCCAACCTCCAAGCCTTGTCCCTGACGGCATGGATGTTGAAAGGTTAGTCCTTCAACCATTCAACCTTTCAGATTCAGTTTCTCGTGTCCTGATAGCTTCACGGAAGCCTTCCACAAGGAAATCTTATTCCTACAAATGGAAACGGTACACATCATGGTGCACTTCTCAGTCCCTTGATCCCCTTTCCTGTCCAATCTCTAAATTCTTGGACTATTTATGGCATCTATCAGAATCAGGTCTAAAGACCTCTTTCATTAGAATGCATGTTAGTGCGGTAGCCGCCTTCCATAAAGGTATCGGGGGTGTCCCTATCTCAGTACAACCCCTGGTAACACGCTTTCTTAAAGGCTTGCTCCATTTGAAGCCACCTTTACGTCCTCTTGGGACCTTAATCTGGTTCTTGGTCGCCTTATGAAACCACCTTTCGAACCTCTACACTCCTGTGACCTAAAATATCTCACATGGAAAGTGTTATTTCTTTTGGCTATCACTTCAGCTCGCAGGGTTAGTGAATTACAGGCCCTAGTTACCTATCCACATTACACTAAACTCCTGCAGGACCGGGCGGTGCTCCGCACTCACCCTAAATTTTTACCTAAGGTAGTTTCGGAGTTTCATATCAATCAATCCATCATACTACCTATCTTCTTTCCCAGGCCCCACTCCAACTCAGGGGAACAGACTCTGCATACCCTAGACTGTAAACGAGCTCTGGCTTTTTATCTAGACCGTACAGTTTCTCACAGAAAGAGCACTCAATTATTCGTCTCTTTCCATCCTAACAAGTTAGGACAACCTGTGGGTAAGCAGGCTCTTTCCTCCTGGTTGGCGGACTGCATTTCCTTCTGCTACGAGCAAGCTGGCATTCCTTTCCAAGACCGTGTTAAAGCACACTCTGTGAGGGCCATGGCGACTTCAGTAGCACACCTTCGATCGGTGCCGCTTCCTGACATCTGCAAAGCTGCAACCTGGAGTTCTCTCCATACCTTTGCAGCCCACTATTGTTTGGATAAAGCTGGAAGACAAGATTCCATCTTCGGCCAGTCTGTCTTGTGTAACCTTTTTCCAACTTGATGTACCAACACCCTTCCACCTCCCGGTTGGGTGCGGATGCCCTTCACCAAATTCCACCCCAGTTGTTGTGCCTGTTGCACACCGTTGGGTACATTTGGTGCAAGTCAGGACATCCTCAGCTCTGTACTCACCCATTTGTGAGGACAACCATCCTGCTTGTCCTGTGAGAAAGCAAATGTTGCTTACCTGATGTGACAGGTGTTCTCACAGGACAGCAGGATGTTAGTCCTCACGAAACCCGCCCGCCACCCCGCGGTGTTGGGTTCGTTTATTTTATTTTTCGGCACTGCCTGTAGCTTTGAAAACAAGACTGAAGGGAGACCCCTGCTGGCTGCAGGGTTAGTGCCGTGCTGGGCATGCCCAGTAGGGGCCAGTCAAAGTTCCTGAAACTTTGACAGAAGTTTTCCGTGGTTGGGCTCCATCCTCGATGTCACCCATTTGTGAGGACTAACATCCTGCTGTCCTGTGAGAACACCTGTCACATCAGGTAAGCAACATTTGCTATATGGCAAGCATGAGGAAGCCTGAAGTTTTTTCTCTGCATCAATTGATAGAGGAATTGGTTGTGGCAGAATGGCCTGCCATATCCAAGGTTGAGAGTCAGGCAATGGGTAGGAGCTACCTGTGGCAGGTAGAAGAGATAAGCTGAAGGCCCCCATGGGTGAATGTGCTGGTGTGCGCAGTCACTAGGAAGACCCTGTCCCATGTACAGTGTTAATATCTGGATCTATGTTGGTAAATAACTTAATGACAGTACATATATATATATATATATATATATATATATATCATACTTTACGGGTGCCAATATTATCCGGCAACAGATACACTAAGTACTATTTGGTTTATGACATGAGGTTTACATTGAAATTCTCATGGGAGAGTATATGCTTTTGCTTTCCAACCTGTCGGTTGTTGGACTACGATTATCTGAGGGATAAAATTTCCAGGTAGTATCTGGAGATTGTGCTGGGTGCTCTTTATCCGCTTATCCTTATTTGCTGTAAGGTGGCTTGTGCATCGTATTGTGCCATCTTTGATTTTTATAAGAGGTCCTTTTATACCTCTCATTTACAATCCTCACTCGTCCTAGAGAACTATTCTCAATAGTGTGTAATCTGTCATCTGGCAGCTCTACGGATAACATGGGCATAGGCTGTGAATCCTATGCATCATATTGTTTGAATAGATCTTTCTTTGCCTGCAGCTTCCTCTCCTTTGATAGGTGAGGGTGTTTTTCCTGCGTCAGACATGAAGTTACTGGTCTGTTTTTGAGCGTCCTGGTTCTACAAAGGTTGAGATGTCTAAAATCATTATGGACTTCTTACTGTTCACTTGATTATTGTTCCATCTCTATTTTTCTTGAACTGCAAGCAGTTTTTCTGAGTTCCACTAAACTGCTGAATCTTTCTTTTGCTCGGAGTAGTTCCAGATTATTGTAAACAAGCCATTGTGACCCTAGTTTTGAAGAAATATAATTTGCCTACAGAGAATGTTAGTTATAGACCTATTTCTAATCTTTCTACTTTGGCCAAATTGTTGGAAAAAAGGTTCTGAAACAATGTACTGAATTTGTAGAGAGTAGACATCTCTCACATCAAAATCAATATGGGTTTCGAGCACATCTTAGTACTGACACGTTGCTATTGGCTCTTTCAGACCATATTTTGTTGCAGTTTGACCAAGGTAATTCTCTAATCCTGACCTTTCTGGATATTTCTGCTGTCTTTCATTGTGTGGATCATTCCATTCTTTTGGATCAATTGTGCTCTCTGGGCATTGGAGGGACAATTCATTTTTGGTTCCAATCCTACTTATTGGGTTGACACTTTCAAGTTAAGGTCAATCATTTACTATCATCATGGATGCCCCTTGATAAGGGAGTTCCAGAAGATTCTGCGATATCCTCCATGTTTAATTTGTATTTGCTGCCTTTATGTGACATTATTTTGGTGTACACAGGCGAATTCAAAATCTATGCTGATATATAGTTTATTTTTCTAGTTAACATATTAGTCAAGGTCAGTGAAACCATTGTCAATTGTATTTCTGGTATAAAACTATATTACTCTATGCTTAGTGCCAGGGAGAAACTCTGATTTCCATTGGAGTCTCTTGGAGTCAGATAAGTAAAAGAATGCAGTTCCAGCCATCTGCCATCGATAACCTCCTGACCTTTAATTATAGGCTTTGCAGAGCCTACAGGTCTTCCAGATATCTTCCAAATTCTTGAGTCTGAGGTCAGTTAAAGGTTCACTGTATACCAGCAGGTTCAGTTAAGGCAGACAGCAAAGGACTCTGGGACAAGCTGAGTGAGCCAAAGGCCTGAACCAAAATCTTCATATATCATTTCCCTCTTGTGCCACCTTCAATGGCAAGAGTGGCACACAAACAGGTCCTCGACGATGGGCCATAAGAAAGGAACTTAAAAAGTGTGTCCTAACAACTAACCTTGGTATTTATCAGGTGTAAAGCATAGTTGTGTGTGTCCCTCTAGATTTCTAATTAATGTAAGTGATATTCCTACAAGCATTCACTAGCTAATCAAACAATAACATTAAAACTGAATTACAATAAAAATCATCCAGTTCTATAGTTAAACCGCAAGTGTAATAATAATATCATAACTGTAGTCTTAAACTAGAGATTACATTGCATAAGGAAGGAATACTATATTTAAACTAAGTCTAAAGAAAAAGATTTGTTCCTAATAAAGTCTGTATGCTACAAATCACATAATATTGAATCACATACTAGTATAACTAGCATAAAGAAAAGCAAGAACTAAAAAAATAATTAAAGAAGAAAGTATGCATATTCTTGTTACACTGTTTATAATGGGCGAGTTTCTGCAAGGAGAACTGTTTCATACTGAGAACCAGGGCTAGAAGTAGGTAAGTGTAATAGAGAAGGAGTACGAATATATGATAGAAGAGAAAAAGAACATTGAAAAAACTAAACTGGCAGAAAAAGAAATTATTCTGAGGTTGCAGAGAAATTAATATAAAAGGCAGTCTATTATAGTGGACAAAGAAAACAGACTAGCAGGATAAAAAGAATGTTTTAACTCACAGGTAGTGTGTATAGTGCTGGGGCCAAGATAAGGAGAAAAGAACAATGAGCAATTAGTATGCCAAAAGATATAGTAATAGAATAGTTGCAGATCCCTATGACAGTGCTCATCATAAGGAGTGTATTTGTTTCAAGGAGAACAATCTCATAGTAAGCATCAAAAGCCACACTACCAAGAAAAATATTTGTGAGAGGGTATAAACAGACTTTAGGTAAAATCTAATAGATATTACAGGAAGAATATTCAAAAAGAGTTTCAGGAAAGAAATCAGAGTAAAAAGGGAATAAAGATCAGCAAAGCGATTACCATAAGTGCAGACTGCAGAACAAAAGAATAGGAATAGCTTATAACAAATAGATCAGCATGTATTTACCCTATGCTGGTGTGGAAGAGAAATATACACATACACATATATATGTATGTATATATATGTGTGTATATGTATATGTGTATATGTATGTGTTTATATGTGTATATATATGTATATATCCCTCTTGAACCATGAATTATCATATTCGAATCACACTGAGACATATCACCTTCTACGTGATCAACGCAGCTTTCATAGATAAAGAGAAAGATAAACATAATACATATTCATTTAGCTGATTCAGCATAGAAATACATATAAGTATTAGAAATTCCAAGACTAGACTTGAACACCTAAGTACTGGCAGAGAACAAAAGAACCTAGATTCTGCATAAAGTCACTCCCACAGAACAAAGAAAAAACATAAAGATCAGGTGTATATGGTAAGCATGTCAGTCCATATAGTATATGATGAGTCTATGTCGAAGGATAACTTCTGCAATCAGTGCATATACAGTTCTTTTAGTAGGATTCAGTGCTGATGGCAGAGCAGACTCTCTTAGCTCCTTATTAGATTAGATGCCAAGCCTAAATAAAAGTACAACAAATCAAATTAAGCAATAAGAAAATGCCATCAGGTCATGTACTCCCTATATCTAATTTGCATAATAATCCCACATTCTTTCAAAACATCATGCAATGGTCCAAACCACAAACATAAATACTCAGACATTACATTAAAACATATATTTCACAGAACTGACTACATAATGCATGCATTCATTCATTCTTCATTCTCAGTATTTCACATTTAACACACAACAGACAATTGACAGACTTTTGAGCTCAAAAATTAAAAATAAAAAGTACTTTAAAAAGATTTAAAAAATTGGATCGATCCACAAAAGAAAACAAAATCAAGATTAAAATTAAAATAGATCTATTGAAAAAATGAAAAGGAAGCAAACTGGAAAAAAACTATAATCTTCATCTTCCATGGGACAGAGACAGATGTGCTTTGTTACTTCGTACCCTGGAAAGAAATCTAGCATATGACAATTAATATAATGATTAAAATTAAATTTAAAAATGACATTTTTTTAATTTTTTTTTATTTATTTAATTTTATATACCGGCAACCGTTTGCACATCGTGCCGGTTTACAGATAACTTATAACAAGGATATATATAGGCAAAGCCTTTACAAGGAACATAGTGTAACCTGAAACATAGTAACAGATCAATAACTAGATAAATAGGGGAGGGAGGGGAGGGGGTGATCGAGACAAAGGGGGGGGGGGGGGGTGAAGACGGAAACGTGAGGAGAAGATATGTACAAGGAAACAATGAACAAGTGGTATGTACATAGGTTGTGTGCAATATTTGAAAATGCACAAAGGGCAACAGTGAAAGGGGTAAGAAGATATGTACGGTGCTAATAAGTGATAATTTATTGTGTGCATGGTGTTAAGTGAGGGGTTTGAGGTTGTCTTGAGGGGATGGGTGTGGGTCCTGTGGTGGGAGTGTTAGTACTAGATGGACATTATGGTTTCCTTAAAATTCAACATTCTGGTATACCTTAATTCAGCAGAAAGCAGTCATAAAACTACTTTCCTGCCTATAGCATTCCCCCTCTAGGAGGCGCTGTCCCCTATGATAAGAGCTACTTCCATTTACAAATCAAAAACCTTTTTTCCTTTACTATGAACTCCTAACTCACGTCCTAAAAGAGAAACCTGAAACAGACAACTTTATAAAATTCCTACTAATAGATCCTGTAAATACCCTAAATAAGAGTACGGATCATTTCCAGAAGCACAGACATATCAGCTGAGAGTCTGGAAGTCTGCAAAATAAAAGGATGGACTTTGTTATACCAGAGAGCAATTAATTCCCTACTGTGCCCAACCCTGGGCACTCATTCATATGCATTAGCCAAGACCTGCAACTGTATGTGAGGGATTTCCCTGTTTTATTTTGTTGTTGTTTCAATCTATTTCTCCTTTCGGATATGTATTCCTGAGCTCCCATCAAAAATAAAAAAACCCAATCATTCCCTTCATCTAGCACCACATCCCTCTTCCAAAAGTTAGCATCTAGTGAGGTATAAGCAAAACTGAGAAATATCTATCATCATTAGAATATAACATAAATGCTGTAATTAACAAATACTGCAGCATGGAGTTCATGCATATTAGTGCATTCTGTTTATTCCTGACCTTTGTTTAATTAAAATAAATCATATCTTCACACAATTGTTTAAAAGCAAACCCATGGTGAGAGGTTTAAATGCAACTGACTCACATTTTTGTTTTCTAACAGACATTCCAAACTCCCTCCAAACAGTGAGCTGTACTATAAAGCACGTTACACTGTACCCCATAACAAATGCACCGACAAAGCACTCCACACACCCGCATCCAGCATAACAAAATAAATCTCTTCCCTCTTTAACATCACTATGTCCCTAAATGCAAATCTAGAATTTCTCATAAATGAAAAACAGTTCCCGTTGTTCTAGGATCACTTCTTAATAAACTCTCATTAATAACGCCGTTATAAAAGCTAAAATGAAACTAGGAGCATCATGGTAATTGTGAACCTAAGATTCCTTGTACCAAGCAAGGGTTAAATCACTCAGCCCTGTGCTATCTTGAGGGAGGAGGGGAAGACAGCATAGAACCAGAGATTCCTTTGTCTGTTTAATAATAACCTAACAGCAATCACTCTTTAACTCCAAAGCAAACTCATGTATGAACTTATAAAAATAAATCTCATGGACTGAAATAAACTTGATGCATCTTTGTACCTCTGATCACATGGAACAACAAAACAGCTGAAAACTACAATATGCAAACAGCTCACAAAAAGAACTGAACCTGAGTTTTTGTTTTTAAAAGCACTATACCTGTTTTTGTGTTCTTTCCTTCACTGTGCGCTACCCCAAAGACCCCCTGGTCCCGATGCTGCAATACTAATCTATTTAGCTAGAGGCATTGTACACAGGATCTTAACAGATAAAAACAGATTCTCAGAAACAGAGAAAAATGGGATTCATCAGGTAGATGGAGAAAAGAAAAATAATTCTAATTTGTGTCAACCACACATGTTTATAATTATTACGCAATTGAAGCAAAAAGTAACAGAGAAATCTAAGGAGCATATTAGCCTGCTTTAGAACAATAAAACAGTTGTCACCTTCCTGTAAAAGAGAGCAGAGACCAAACTTTTCCTCATCAGACTAATTATAACTTTCAAACTTACCCCCTGTGAGGATGTTCACATACAAACTTCGAAATTTCCTTAAGTCCCTCTACCACGGATATTATTTCCCCTAGGTGTAATTACTGCACCTATTAATTAATTGTGGGGGTAACCTGCATTACACCCATCCTGTCCATATCGTATTTCTGACACACATTCATTATCTGGACATGCTTTAACTCCTTCTGTCCCAGTCACTTTATTTGTCTCTCCCTCTCTTTGTTTATTTAGCTGTTCGATCTGCATAGAACATAATTTAGTTTGGAGTTTAGTCAAATCATCCGCTCCTTTAATTTTCTCCCTAACATACAAATCACCATAATGGCATATATTAAGAAACATGTCTGGCCATAATTTGCTTTCCACAGTTTGCTGAACCCCTTTTGGTAATGTTGCCTCTAAAACTAACTCTAAAGGAGTTTTCATATCGTCCACTAGATGGCACCCCTACAGCACAATACACCCACTGACTCTAAACCTGAACTATAACCTAAAAACAGAATACATTTTTTGATCCCTCTCCTTCCTTTCTTTCTTTTTTTTTTTTTTTTGGAAATATTAAAAAGAGCTTCAGAATAAGGAAGAATAAATGGAATCCCAAGATGTTAAACTCAAAAGAATTGAATTAGCATCAGTCCATCTTCGGGAACCAATTAGAACACAAAGAGGTATAGCTCGGCCAAAAAGACCGAAGGGAAAAAATAAAGATAGAAACAGAAGCCCTAACACACAATATCTGATATGACTGTACACGTGCACACAAACAGGCAAACAATGGAAAATATATATACATATAGAATAATAAAAAATATACTCACAGATTTTTTTGAAGATTTGATTTACATACTTACAGAACTGGATCCAGCAGACGCATAACCACCAGGGCAGCGTGAAAACTTCCTTAAGCCTCGTCTCTGAGCTCAACGTCTTCCGGGTAAATTCCTCCAGACCACTTAAATCTGGGTACACTTCCTTCGAACTTAAAACCAAATTAAATGTCCGAGAACTTAGTGAGGAATTGAATTCTGTCCACCAGAACCCAATTGAACACTACACCAAAAGAACAATAGCCTCAGCTATTGATGTCCCTCCGCAGTCGCCAAAAATGTAAATATTACTCTATGCTTAGGGCCAGGGAGAAACTCTGATTTCAATTGGAGTCTCTTGGAGTCAGATAAGTAAAAGAATGCAGTTCCAGCCATCTGCCATCGATAACCTCCTGACCTTTAATTATAGGCTTTGCAGAGCCTACAGGTCTTCCAGATATCTTCCAAATTCTTGAGTCTGAGGTCAGTTAAAGGTTCACTGTATACCAGCAGGTTCAGTTAAGGCAGACAGCAAAGGACTCTGGGACAAGCTGAGTGAGCCAAAGGCCTGAATCAAAATCTTCATATATCAGGCTTAAGCAACATGGACTTATTCTTAATCTTGCTAAAACAGAGGCTTTATAGCTGAATTGAAATCTAAGTCAAGTAATATTTCCAGATATTATCAAAGGGATACCTTTCATCTTTTCGTCTGTTCACGACCTTGATTTCATGCTAGACTCTGTTTTTGGTTTAAAACCTCAATTACGTGCCTTTATTAAATCTGCATTTAAGTTGCGGGTACTTCATCCCTTAAAAATATTTTACCAGCTTTGGACTTCAGAATAGTAGTACAAGCTATTATCTTACCTGATTTAGTGGCATGCAAAAGTATTAAACCCCCCTAAAATGTCAACAGATTTATGAGGGTTACAAATAACACTTACACAGATTGTTCCAGACAGTATGTTTATTGTGAAGCAGTTTGCTGATAAAGTAAATTTTCAAAATCACAATTCATTATTTCTCTGCATTTTTGGTAAAATAAGATTAAAAACTGAAAAATGCTGCTTGCATAGATATTCAACCCCTTCAGACTAGTACTTGGTAGAACTACCTTTTGCTGCAATAACAGCTTTAAATCTGTTGGGGTAAATTTCTACCAGCTTTGTATACTGTTGGGAATGATTTTTGCCCATTCTTCCTGGCAGATTTGCTCCAGGTTGTTAAGGTTGGTTGGATGATGCTTATGGACTGCAATTTTCAAATAGTACCCCAGATTCTCGACTGGATTGAGATCTGGACTTTGACTGGCCAGTGTAGAACATTCACTTTTTTGTTCAACCACTCCTATGATGCTTTGCCCTTTTGCTTGGAATCATTGTCCTGCTGAAATGTAAACTTTCTCCCAAGTTTTAGTGTTTTAGCAGACCAAAGCAGGTTATTTTGCTGTATCTTCCTGTATGTTGCACCATTCATCTGTCCTTCAATTTTAACAAGATGTCCAGACCCCACTAAGAAACAGCATCCCTACTGCATGATGCTGCCACTCCCATACTTTATTGTTGGGATGGTGTTTGAGGATTGGGCAGTGTTAGGTTTGCGCCACACACAGTTTTGAATTTTGGCCAAAAAGCTCCATTTTTCTCTGCCCACAAAAACTTATCCAACATTTTAGCTGGATTACTCTGTTTTCTAGCAAACTCCAGACATGCTTTGATGTGGTTTTTCTTTAGTAATGGCTTCTTTCTAGCCACCCTCCCATGCAGGCCAGTTGTATGCAGAGCTCTTAATATGGTTGACTGGTGCACCTCCACTCTAGTCTTAGCCACTGAACTCTGTAGTTCCTTCAAAGTGATTGCTTGTCTCTGTGGCTTCTTTCACAAATCTCCTCCTTACTCTGATGCTGAGTTTTGAGGGACTTTCTTGTCTAGGCAGGGTCTGGGTGGTAGGGTGCAGTTTCCATTTCCTCAAAATTGATCCAACAGTGCTCACTGGGATATCCAAGCCCTTAGATATTTTGTAGGCTTTTCCTATCTTGTGTATTTTTAGAACTTTCTTTAATTTCCTTAGAATGCTCTTTGGTCTTCATTTTTACATCTTTCCTTCAGATTCACAAACTGCCAATGGTACTGGAATTAGGGGGGTCTTTTATCCAGAAAAGCTGACCTTATTTTAATGATTCACAGGAAGAAGTCATTGTAAGCCTATTGTTAGGGCAATATCTGTGTAAACTTGGAGCTTTCCGCAGCACGGGGTTGAATAGTTATGCAAGCAGCATTTTTCAGTGTTTAAATTTATTTTTCAAAAAATGCAGATAAATAATGAATTGTGACTTTGAAAATTTTATTTTAAGAGCATACTGGTTTGCAATACACAGATTGTTCCAGCCAATCTGTGTAATCCACACATCTGACATTTTAGGGGGTCAAATACATTGTATATGCACACATTCTAATCAACAAGGCTCATAGGAAATACCTGAGATTCACCCTAGAAAGTTCATCATTACCAATATAGGGTTTTGCCTTTCATCTCACAACAGTGCCTAGAGTATTCACCAAATGTTGAGAAGTAGTAGCAGCTCTCCTAAACAAACAGAACATAGTAATATTTCCATTCTTAGACTGGCTAATATTGAGTATATGCTATGAAGATTCAATTGAAGACTCAAACCTATTGATAAAAACAATGCACTTCCTAGGATTCCTCGTAAAGTATAACTCCCCCGTTCTCCAAACAATACATGAAACCTCTGGGAAACATGGCAGTAACAGCTCATGACTAAAAATGAGACCAGTGCAGTGGTATCTAAAAAGCAGGTGGCATCAGCTTATTCAACCATTAAGCTACAAAATCAATCTAACCAAAGTAAAAAGAAATTCATTCTTGGTGGATGAGGAAGAGGAACCTGCTTCATGGCCAGAACACTAACCTGCCAATAATATATATTCCCTGTACGTACCAGGATCAGTCCAGACTGCTGGGTTATGCCTCCCGTCCAGCAGATGGAGTCAGAGAGAAACTGAAAAGGCACCACTCATATACCCTGGTGCGCCCCCTGCGATCCTTCAGTATATCTCTGACTCCAGCAGATGAGAGAGCATAACCTGCGGTCCTGATCTCCTGTAAATTGGGAGGGGGTTTTCCCTATCAGGTTTGACTTACGATTTTCTGAGGAATCCTGTGACTGGATCAATTTAATTACAGGCCTAGTTTAACACTGTTAATAGGAGCAGTAGCAGGCAAGGCAGGGCACTGCCCTACAGCCTTTTCCCGGAGTTTCTCTCTGCCCTGCCCAGTGAGAGGAGGGGAGAATTAATCGGTGGGCCGGTCACTCTCCCTCTCCGCCTCCTGAGAAGTTTAATTCCTCGGAGAAGTTAGTCAGATGGGTATGCTACACCCTCTGCAGGCTCCATTGTATAATTGAATTGTGAGGTTTTTCATAGCTGCCGGTAGCAGCGCTATACACGTTTAAAAAAAACCAAACAAAAACAAAAAAAAACAAAAAAACGAGGTAATTTATTTTTACTCTGCCTGCCTTACTCACTGTGGTCTCCGGAAGGGGTGGCTTGTCACCCGGCCCCTTTTCGCGCCGTTTTTTCTTAAAAAAAAAAAAAAATGCCCAGAGGGTCAGTTTGTACTGCATGTGGGGAGCCGGGCCGCCGGCTCTCCCGCGAGGGCCTTTGCTCCCGGTGCCTTCCCGGGGGTGAGGGCTCCTCGCGGGGGCCAGCCGTGGCCGGGAGCTCTCCCTCACCGCGACTTGGGGCTCGGGCAGCGTCGGGCAAAACGCGGCAGTCCTCGCTGCCGGTATGAGGGAAAATTCGGCGGCCATTTTAGAAGGGCCTGATTGCGATGCCGTTTCGTCGGAGGAGGGAGAGGACCTCCCACCGCTGTCCCCACCGGACCTTAGCCCCCACAGACCCCGCGGTTTATCGGGGCTTCTAGATTTGCCACCTATGGGAGCCAAGGGAGGTTCTTTAAAAAGACCTCATCCATTTACCTCACAATTTGTTCTTTTGCTCCATAAGGCCTATATGGAGGCCGAAGCTGAATGGGAGCAGGGTACTCCTGCCCCAGATAAATATGGCAAAATTTCTACTAACTTGGGAGGGGATCCAAATCCAGACCCTCCTCCTCCTCCTAAACCTTTACGGCATATAGCTCCGGACACCGGACCCACCCGTTCCGGATTCTGGTACGGAGGTGGGGGGTACGGACCCAGCTGACCCAGTTGAAGGGGACGATCCTCTCATTCTTCGGTTATTTCATAAAGAAGAATTAGATCCCTTGATCATTCATGTTCTTCAAGAACTAAGAATTCCGGTACCCCAGATTGAAACGAATTCCCAGCCAGGGGATTTTGAGTTAGACGGGCTTCGCACACCCTCTCATGCTTTTCCTTTTCACAATAAACTGTTTCAGCTTGTATCCAAGGAATGGGATAATCCGGAGGCTACTCTGAGTCAGCCGCGCTATGGATAAGCTTTACCCACTCCCTGCTGATTCTTTGGAGCTCCTTAGGGTGCCAAAGGTGGATTCGGCGGTCACTGCCATGGCAAAACATACCACCATCCCCGTAACTGGGGGTACGGCCCTTAAGGATCTTCAAGATCGGAAGTTGGAGATGTTGCTTAAGCGAATCTTTGAAGTTTCAGCATTGGGAGTACGGGCGGCCGTTTGCAGTTGTATGGTACAAAGGGCTACCCTTCGCTGGGTACAACAGATGTTGACATCTCAGGATCTGCCTCCGGGGGAAGCTGAGCAAGCAAACCGCATAGAATCCGCGGTGGCCTACGCCGCGGATGCCTTCTATGATCTCCTCCGCACTTCGGCACGGTCTATGTCTTCAGCAGTGTCCGCACGGCGGTTACTCTGGCTGCGTCACTGGGCAGCAGACTCTTCCTCCAAGGCCCAACTCGGTTCCTTCCTTTTCGGGGCAAACTATTATTTGGCACAGAGTTAGAAGACCTTATTCGATCTTTGGGGGAGAATAAGGTGTTCAAGTTGCCAGAGGACAAGCCGAGATTTTTTCGTACTTCGGGTAACTTTCGCGGGCGATTTCGCAGGCAGCGCCGTTTTCGATCGGGGAGGGGTTCCTCTTACGCTTCAAGACAGCCGTCTACGCGTTCCCAAGCATGGACTCCTTCCTTTCGTGGTAGAAGGCCAGCCCGCGCAGGGGCGTCTCATACCTTCGCCACCTCTAAGGCGGCTCAATGAAGGGACGCAGGTCCATTCCTCCGTCCCGGAGGTCGGAGGACGACTCTCTTACTTTCGGGAGGAATGGGCCGCAATTACCACCGACCAATGGGTCCTCGACATTATAACTCACGGATACGCCTTAGATTTTGCACGGCCCCTGCGCGATTTGTTCCTTATCTCTCCCAGCGGTTCTCTGGTAAAACAACAGCAGATTGCTCAAACCCTGCAGCGGTTGCAGGCGATGGGAGCCATAGTGCCAGTACCGCCCGCCGAACAACGCACAGGCCGTTATTCCATCTATTTCATCGTTCCCAAAAAGGAGGGCACATTCCGCCCTATTCTGGATCTCAAGCGGGTCAACAAGGCATTGCGCATTCCGCGGTTTCGGATGGAAACCCTGCGCTCGGTCATCGCTGCGGTCCACAAAGGAGAGTATTTGGCTTCCTTAGATCTCACAGAGGCTTACTTGCACATAGGAATACAAGAGTTCCATCAACGATTTCTCCGCTTTATGGTCCTGGGATCTCATTTCCAGTTCTGTGCCCTTCTGTTCGGACTGGCGACCGCTCCGAGAGTATTCACCAAGGTAATGGTGGTGGTGGCAGCGAGCCTCCGGAGGGACGGAGTATTGGTCCACCCGTATTTGGACGACTGGCTCATTCGGACAAAATCGCGTCGTCTCTGCGAGGCCGCAATTCAGACAGTACTCCACCGACTACACTCCTTGGGTTGGGTAGTCAATTATCCCAAGAGCCAACTGATTCCCTCCCAGAGTTTGGAATTTCTGGGCGCCTCGTTCGATACAAGAGTGGGAAAAGTTTTCCTGCCGCAGGCAAGGATGGAGCGTCTGGCGCACGTTCGTCGTCTCCTAGCCCTTCCCTTGCCAGTGGTATGGGATTATTTACAGGTTCTTGGTTATATGGCGTCCACCCTGGATTTGGTTCCGTGGTCTTTTGCGCATATGCGGCCGCTACAGAGGGCGCTTCTGTCGCGTTGGGATCCCAAATCAGAGGAGTTTCAGATACCTTTGCCACTCCTACACCCAGCAAGGACCAGTCTGCAATGGTGGTTGGATCCGGTCCACTTGCTCCAAGGCATCGATTTGGAACCACCCCAATGGATCATTGTCACGACCGATGCCAGTCTGACGGGGTGGGGAGCAGTCTGTCAGTCTCAATCCGCTCAGGGACGTTGGACGCTTTCTCAGGCCAAGTGGTCTATCAATCGTTTGGAAACCAGGGCGGTTCGCCTAGCGTTACAGCACTTCCTGCCTTTGATTCGGAACAGAGCGGTTCGGGTTTTGTCCGACAATGCAACCACGGTGGCGTATATAAATCGGCAAGGCGGTACAAGGAGTCTTCCGGTAGCAACCGAAGCCAGCCAACTGATGAATTGGGCAGAGGAGCACCTGTCTCGGATTGCTGCGTCGCACATCGCCGGAGTCGACAACATTCAAGCAGACTATCTCAGCCGGCAGCGATTAGATCCGGGAGAGTGGGAACTATCTCCCGAGGCACTCAGACTCATCTGTCACCGGTGGGGGACCCCCCGGTTGGACCTCATGGCGACTCGTTCGAATGCCAAGGCAGTTCGCTTCTTCAGTCGCAGAAGGGAACACGGGTCGGAAGGCGTGGACGCGCTAGTTCTTCCCTGGCCCGCGCAAGTTCTTCTGTACGTGTTTCCACCGTGGCCATTGGTGGGAAAAATATTGCGTCGGATCGAATCCCACGCAGGACCCGTCGTTCTGGTAGCTCCGGAGTGGCCAAGGAGGCCATGGTTCGCCGACCTCATCAACCTAGCGGTGGACGGCCCCTTGCGTCTCGGTCATCTGCCTCGTCTCCTACGGCAGGGTCCAGTATTTTTCGACCAGGCCGATCGCTTTTGTCTAGCGGCTTGGCTTATGAGAGGCGGCAATTGAGAAAGAGGGGATATTCTGAGTCTGTCATTACTACTCTTCTACAGGCTCGGAAGCCCTCTACCTCGGTTGCTTATGTCAGGGTATGGAAAGTTTTTGACTCTTGGTGCCAGGGTTTGAAAGTGTCGTCACGGCATGCTACGGTCTCTCATATTCTGGCTTTTTTGCAAGAAGGTCTAAAGAAAGGTTTGTCCTATAATTCTCTTCGTGTGCAGGTGGCAGCCTTAGGCTGTTACCGCGGTAAACTTGACGGACTTTCCATTGCCATGCACCCGGACGTTGCACGATTTTTAAAAGGAGTTAAACATTTGCGACCTCCGGTACGCCCTATCTGTCCTTCTTGGAGTTTAAATTTGGTTCTCCGGGGTCTATGTACTTCTCCGTTTGAACCGCTACGAAGGGCTACTCTCAAAGATCTCACTCTCAAAACAGTTTTTCTCGTCGCTATTTGTTCTGCTCGCAGAATCTCTGAACTTCAGGCGTTATCCTGTAGAGAACCTTTTCTCCGTATTTCTGACTCGGGGGTTTCTCTGCGTACCGTTCCTTCCTTTTTGCCTAAGGTAGTTTCCGCCTTTCACGTCAACCAGACTGTGGACCTACCGGCCTTTGCGGTGGATGGTGCTGAGGTGTCTCGGCACCCGGAGCTTCGCAGGTTGGATGTTCGAAGGACACTCTTACGGTACCTGGACATTACCAACCCTTTTCGGTTGTCTGATCATCTTTTTGTCTTGTGGAATGGTCCAAAGAAAGGCAATAAAGCTTCCAAGGCTACTATAGCCCGCTGGTTGAAGGAGGCAATTGTTTCTACTTACATTTCTCAAGGTCGTGCCGTTCCGGACGGTCTTAAGGCTCATTCTCTGCGTTCCCAAGCGGCGTCTTGGGCTGAGAGTGGTTTTATTTCCTCTCAGGAAATTTGCCGGGCGGCTACTTGGAAGTCGTTGCACACTTTTGCTAGACATTACCGATTGGACGTCCGCGCTCCGCCGGTAGACTCGTTTGGCAGTGGTGTGCTTCGTGCGGGACTGTCAGGATCCCACCCCGTTTAGGGCAGCTTGGCTACTTCCCAGCAGTCTGGACTGATCCTGGTACGTACAGGGAAAGGAAAATTATGTTCTTACCTGATAATTTTCGTTCCTGTAGTACCAAGGATCAGTCCAGACGCCCGCCCATGTCAGTGCAGAGTCCCGCGTCTGTCGTGTTTCCTTTTCAGATTCCATTGTTTTTTCCGAGCACTTGTTCTATTTTTCATATGGTTATGTTTCATGGCTTTTGCCTGGTTTCCTCATTTTCCACATGTTCATATTTATCTTGATCTAGTCACAGAGTTTGCCATTGTTCCTAAATTCATACTGCTTTGTTATGGATTATACTGAAGGATCGCAGGGGGCGCACCAGGGTATATGAGTGGTGCCTTTTCAGTTTCTCTCTGACTCAATCTGCTGGACGGGAGGCATAACCCAGCAGTCTGGACTGA
This sequence comes from Rhinatrema bivittatum, assembly GCF_901001135.1. Lineage (NCBI taxonomy): Eukaryota > Metazoa > Chordata > Amphibia > Gymnophiona > Rhinatrematidae > Rhinatrema > Rhinatrema bivittatum. The sequence goes on from NC_042622.1 coordinate 271,835,631, forward strand.
TCCTTGGTACTACAGGAACGAAAATTATCAGGTAAGAACATAATTTTCCTTTAACGGATGCATCTCATGGATGGGGAGCACATATGACATCTGTGCACAAGGGCAGTGATCGAAAGAAGAATTTGTTCTTTAGATCAATCTTCTAGAACTGAGTGATTTTCAGTCTTAAGAATATTCGAGCCTTGGCTGAAGATCAAAATATACAAATGCAAAATTGCCATGTTCTATATAAACAAGCAGTGAGGAACAGGATGCTACCTATCTGCAGAGTCCATAGATATCTGGAACTGGGTGACCAAAAGGAAAATGCAGATCTCAACAATCTACCTACCAGGAAAAAACAATATAACCACCAACAGATTGAGCCGTCAGTTACAACCACAAGAGCAGTCAATTGACAGCCTTATACTATAGGAGCTTTTCACAACTTAGGGCACACCACACACAAACCTATTTTCATCTCCAATTACAAACTACAGAAATATTTGACACGGCCATCACAAGATGCAATAGCAAAGGATGCCTTTCTAATGCCAAAGCTTGAAGAGATGTGTGTGCTTTTCCGTTGATTTCATTAATAGACACTTCTGAAATTAAGTCAGAGGAACAATGATCTTAATAGCACCCTGCTGGCCTTGTCAAAGTTAGTTCCCTTGGTTGAACATGACAGATGCACCTGTAAAATTATCGAGAATCCTGAACCTGTTTAATATGAGGGAATAGTTCTGTATCCCAACTTCCAGTCTCTAGCGTTGAAGGAAACATGATCATGCAGCTACTTTTACTACAAGGAATAAATAAGATTCTAGTGGCATCCAGAAAACTTGCCATAAGATCCTACAACTTCAAACTGGTACACAAATCAAGAACACCTTGTTGCATGTTAATCTTCAAAATTACTCCTGTATTTATCTCACTTTATGGACTCTGGGCTGAAAACAATTTCCATCAGAGTTCAATTGTGTGTAGTAGCAGCGTATCACAACATGATTGACAGATAAGTAATTTCTTAGCAACCATTCGTAGCTAGATTCATAAAAGGACTGTATAATCTCAGACCCCCACTAAAAGAACCTGCATATCAATGGATCTTGAATTGTTCTGACACAGCTTATGAAACTATTTGAACCATTGGTCACTACAAATATTGCATGGAAAGCCATATTGCTAACAGCAGTCACATCAGCCAGAAGAGTTATAGTCATTAGTAACATACACACCCTATATCCAGATATTAAAAAAAACAAAGTACTCTTCAGAAATCGCACAAAGTTCCTTCTGAAAGTTGCCTCAATTTCACTTAAATCAAGAAATACTACCAATGTTCTTCTCTAAACCATATGTCAGTGATTGAACAGGCATTGCATACCCTGGACTGCAGAAGAGCCATCTTATTTTACTTGGACAGCATGCAAACACTCAAGAAATCAACCCAGCTTTTCATCTTTTTTGACATAGTATAAAAAAGGATCAGCCATTAAAAAACAGATTTTATGAAGATGGCTGACGCAGTGCATCACATTACTATGCGCCCATAAGGCTAGAAATACCATGCAAAATGGCACATCAGATACAAGCAATGGCCCTGTCAATGGTGCATCATAACTTGGCATCACTCCCAAGATTACCTGTAAGGTTGCCACATGGTCAGCTACACATACTTTTACAAAACATTACTATCTAGAAAAGGACTTGCACAGTGACAGTTCACTTGGGACAAGTAGTGCTTAAGAACATTTTTAAATCAAAACAAACTTCCCACAATACACAACAGGTTGCCAAAAAACATTGAAAGTCTGAACTTCTTCGAAGCAACCCTTGGCTGGGGAGGTCTATCTTGTGGGGCTGGCTGTTGTGCTTGACCACAGAGAGAGTGAAGTTGCTTACCTGAAACAGGTGTTCTTTGCAAACAGCAAAACACAGCCACACAATTTCTCCCATTTCCACGGGAAGCTTATCAAACTTGGGGGAAAAAACTGAGACGAGTTGTGTGCAGGGAAGTTAGCATGGAAAGGACCATACATGCTCAGCTAGCAAATTAGAACTTTTTGGGTTTTGGGAGAAAATGACCCAACTTAATGCCATTGGAGGCTATCGCCCATCTTGTGTGGCTGTTTCATTTTGCTGTCCATGTTTCAGGTTAGCAACTTTTCTATCCCACCTAGTCTGAAGGATGGCTTTGGTACATCCCATTTGTCTGGATAGATCTGGAAAGATAAGGTGAAATGGAGTCTTGCCTGCTGATTTACTTTTAGATTCCTGCCAGATCAGTCCAAAACCATCACAGACTGCTAGTTGATGCTCTTGTGTTCTCACTCTGTCCTCTACTTGTGGGTTTGTCTGAATCCCTATTATGGCTAAGGTATCCGTGTATAGTTCTTATAGCATAGCATTGAGTAGTCTTTTAGATTTCTTGTTAACTAGTCTCCCAGAGTTTGGGGGGGCTTACTAATGGTTCTCTCCTGCAAAGGCCTTTCAATGTAGGGAGGAGATTCGTTTATTACAGAAAATATTGGCAGATTGAAGTAAGCAAGAGCTGCTACATAAGGTGCAATCAGCAAACAAATGTCTCTGTCTTCCTCTGCCATTAGCCAGCCAGCGCATGAATGTACTGCTGCTCCGAAAGAGCAGCAAGGTAAAAAAAAGATCAAACAGGTCGATCCAGTAAGGCCGCGGTAGAAACAGTGCGGCAGCGTCAGGCGCACCCTTCCTCCCCGCACCCACAGTTCTCTTCACTAACTCCCCGATACTCTCCTCTAATCGCATGCAAATGCATGCCGCGGCTTTAAAGCGGTAGGGAAGGGTTATGGCCGCGTAACCCATTTTACTGTATAGGCGCTTAATACAGCGCCTATACAGTAACCAGGGTGCGACGGTACCTGTCATTTCAAATGGCATTTGGAATGACAGGAGCCAGGAAGTGTAAAAAAACACGAAAAGTCTTTGTTGCTTCGTCGCTGTGTCTCTCCTCCCGGAGCAGGGCGTGAAAGCAGCCTTGCTCCGGGAGGAGGTGAGGCACAGCGGCGAAGACAGATGGGAGAGGAGAAAAAGCAGAGCCGAGCAAAGCGAAAGCGTGCAGCAAGCCGGCGAAATAGACCTGCGAGCAGAGGCAATAGCAGCGGTTCGGTAAGCCTGGCACCCTCCTTGATGTAGCACGTCCCGGATGCCCCCCCCCCCCCTCCCCAGCGCACCCGCCACTACCCCTTTCATCAGCTGCATCCACTGCGACCCGGTAGTCCCGTGAGGCCTACAAAAAAAAAAAAAATCCCCGGCTCCCACGCCCCCGCACTGGCTTGCCGACTCTACCCCCCCCCCCCCCCCCCTCCCGATCGGGCAGGAGGGCGGCGGCGACGAAAACCAAGCAATTTTTTTTTTTTCAAAAAGCAACATCACACATTGCATAAAATAATTTCTCCAGCCTTAAAGCGACTTACTTTTGGGATCTGTCAAGTAAGTCGCAAAAGTAACTTACTTTTCTGAAGCCATCACGATTGTAGCTCAAGACAAAGATGGCCGCCTGCACGGGGGAAAGCGTGCAATTGGCCGCTGAAGATGTCACGTCACGTCTTCAGCGGCCAATTGCACGCTTTCCCCGTGCAGGCGGCCATCTTCGTCTTCGTCCGGAGGAGCTAAGATCATGTTCCTGATGGCTTCAGAAAAGTAAGTCGCTTTAAGGCTGGAGAAATTATTTTATGCAATGTGTGATGTCGCTTTTTGAAAAAAAAAAAATTGCTTTGGTTTTCGTCGCCGCCGCCTACCTGCCCGATCGGGAGGAGAGGGGGGGGGGGGGTAGAGTCGGCGGGCCAGTGCGGGGGCGCGGGAGCCGGGGATTTTTTTTTTGTAGGCCTCACGGGACTGCCGGGTCGCAGTGGATGCAGCTGATGAAAGGGGTAGTGGCGGGCGCGCTGGGGAGGGGGGGGGGGCATCCGGGACGTACTACATCAAGGAGGGTGCCAGGCTTACCGAACCGCTGCTATTGCCTCTGCTCGCAGGTCTATTTCGCCGGCTTGCTGCACGCTTTTGCTTTGCTCGGCTCTGCTTTTTCTCCTCTCCCGTCTGTCTTCGCCGCTGTGCCTCACCTCCTCCGGGTCGCAGTGGTAGCATGGCGCTGTGAGGGGGGCGAAAGGGTATATACCCAAGAACGGATTTGAGTGGGAGCGCTCTGTGAAGCGGGACATGCCCGTGAGGGGCATAATGGGTGGATGCAGCTGATGAAAGGGGTAGTGGCGGGCACGCTGGGGGGGGGGGGGGGTGGGGGGGGGGGGGCATCCGGGACGTACTACATCAAGGAAGGTGCCAGGCTTATTGTTTTATTGTTTGAGTATCTTAAGCGGTGTCGATGGATTTGTTACACAGTCCTAACTCCTACTAGGGGGAGGCGGTAAACTAACAGGTTAAGGCCGCGGCAAAACAGCGCGTTCCTAAGGAGATAATATCAGCGCCCGTTACAGTATCGGAGGGGAATAGCTAATTCCTTCATTATACAGCTTTTTCGTTCATTTACATGCTGGGTGCGGAAAGGGTTAGGTGTTTATTTTAGGAAGCGCTAAGGACGCGTGAAACTGGAGACTGTATGGCTGGATGGCCTTACTCGTCTGTATTGTGCGCTCCCAGCACGTTACAGACGGGCAATCTTTAACTGCACGTTACTGGATCGACCTGTAAGTTAGGTAGGGACAGGGGTCAGGGAGGAGAGGGGAAAAGGTAGGAAGGTTAGATAGGGGTATAGGGAACTGGGGAAGACCTACTTGCGTCATTGCATGTTGCATTGTAAAATTCCCCCCCCACCCCCCCAAACACGCGAGAGTCGTGGGCCACCCACGCATGTGTGCCCAGGCATTGAATTTTATAATATGCACGTGCGCCGGGAACTGTGCGCAAGTGGATGTGAGCACGCGGTTTTTAAAATTGACTCCTTTGTGAGCAGCAATGTTACTGTACAGCCTGTAAGAAGTGATGGTAATGTTACTTTATATATTTGGCTTGGTAATTTTTTCTCCTCTGCCTTTTGGATATCAGTTGAGTTAGAATCAACTTCATGTGTGTAGTACCAAAAGCTTTTGGAAGTACCAATTGTTCCTCATCCATTTTTTTTCTGTCTGTCCCAACCACTACACTGAGTCAGGGGCCACAGACCATATTATTCCCTTTAGAACCAGGTACACATGAACCCCACTCTTCAGGTGTTACCCATTGCATAGTGGCAATTGGGACTGCGCACATTGCCTGTGCAGTATCCCCAGCTTCAGTCAGCTTGAAGAACAGAAGCAGAGGCTCTGGAATCAGGCTTTTATCGCTTGCCTGGCAGAGCACAGCGCAACCAATAAACCATTGGGCTATTCCTATATTAACATCCTACTCTAATCCTATGCAAAAATTGTCATGCAGCAAAAAAACTGATGTAGGTGACTAATGAGAAATAAAGAATATTGACCTTAAATGTAAGTACCCTTTTTTATAGGAAGTTTCTGGAATTTAAGTTGACAAATTTCCTGCTACTCATTTCTTAGGTGGTGAAAAGGAGAATGTTGAAGTGGAATGTCTTAGTGAATTTTAAATCTACTTGTGGTTTTCCCTGTCAATTTAGTAAATCTGCTTTTTTCCCTTCCAAAGAAAATATTGTGGATTTGACCCTTTTCTGAGCAGTAGTTATATATTATGCTGAACTGCTTTGAGTTTAAATTGAGGAAGATTATGTAAATTATAACATTTATCATTTCAGTAAACCCCATACAAATTTTTCTAAGGTTTTGGGGGTTTTTATAAAGTTGAATATGCTGTGGGTGTTTGGCATCAATCAGAAGTCATTTATTTTACAGTCCAAAAAGAATCTAAATTTTGAAGACGACAACTGTGACGTTCCATATGTCCTTGGATCCATTGACTTTACAGATGATTGTGAATTGTTTGAGGATTCTCCATTTGCAAGCATGGATGCCCTCACGCCAACAGTGAAAGAGGTGCATGGTGATTTTCTATTTATATTGATACTGAGCTTTCTGTTTTATGATTTTGGTTGGTTTGGCGTTTCTCAGCAAAATGATAAACTGATGCTAATTTATTCTAAGTTCTTGTAGCACTAATTCTTGATATTGCATACTTTATATTGTGGAGAACCCAAAAAGATGTTTCCAATCATACAATACATGTATATAAAATATATATATTGGTTTGCAAATTATAGAAAAATTAAAAATGTTATATCTAAAACGTTTGTTCTGAATTTTGGAACAGCATGTCCTATAACTTGCCAGTAGAGCTATATATTTTCTTTTTAATTTAATAAATTAAACCAATTGGACTACTAAATATTTTGACGATTTATGCATTTCTCCCAGGACAAGCAGGATGGTAGTCCTCACATATGGGTGACATCAGATGGAGCCCTGTCACAGAACACTGGCACACTGAGCATGCCCAGCATGCTACTAACCCTGCAGCCACCAGGGGTCCCCCTTCAGTCTTTTTTTTTTTTTTGTACGCGCAGCAGTTGCCTTGTGGTTTAGGAGCTCTGTGAGAAATGTCTCAACTTTCCTCACAGAAATATTTGAAGTTTAACTTCTTAGGGAACCCCCGGTGAGGGATTTTTTATCACGCTTTGTTCTGTCAGACGCTCGGTAAGTCTTTTCCCGTACTTTGCGGTTGGTTCCCGGTGGCTTACTACCTCGTGCCAGACGGTCACTGACCGCCATTTTTCGGCATGGCAACCGGGTTTAGGATATGCCCCGTGTCAGAGCAACCATGTTCATAACAGACATGCATAATGTTTGCGTTTTGTGCTTAGGTCCCTCGTACGACGTCAGTCGATGCCCCAGTTGCGCAAAAATGACCCCCAAAGGCCGGCGCACTCAACTGGACACGATGGAGCGTTTGTTCTGCTCCATTGACTCCAGCTCAAGTGGCTCCGACTGGAGAGGGTCCATCAACCTCTGAGACGCCTCGCCAGGAACATCATGGAGCATGTGACAGTCACAGACACACTTGAAGGTATCTGTGTCATTGTTCTCTGTGCTGGAGAAGGACCAGATTAAGCACCGAGGAAAACATAGTTGCTGGCACTGAAGCACGTCCCCGCTCGGTGCCGGCACCAATACTGCAGCGGCATCTGTTCCCACCGAGCTGCCTGCGAAAAGGACCTGGGGTGAGGAGCCCTCATACTCCTCTGGACCCGGGACCCCGAGGCATTCCCCACCGATATCAGTGCTGGGTACTGAGCCTCCACGGATTGCTGTGGAACGTCCAGTAATGCTTAGCCTGCCGCCTCCTCCAGGCGCAGAGCTATCAATGCCAGCCTTCGGGGAGGAATTGGACAAACTGGTCCAAGAGGCAGTGCTCAATGCCCTTCAGGGCTTTAAGTCTTCACTGCCGCTGGCCCCCATACTGGCGCCGGAACCGGCGCGCTCAATGTTCACACCGCTCCTCGAGCGCCTGGACACTCTCATCGGTGCCCTGCCGACTCAACCCGTGACATCAGACACGCTGGTACCGAGTCGACCATCGAGGCTTCTGCAGATCCTGATTCCCATACCAGGTTCCTCAGAGGAAGAAGGGATTTCCGGCCCAATCCCGGCATGGGATCCACCAATGCTGGAGCCCGTTCCGGGGCTATCTGTGCTTAAGCGTACCTCATCCGCTTCAGTGCCCTCGAGGCCGGCACAGACTTCTTCGATGCCGGTGCTGCATCCATCAATGCCTTCTCACCCTCTAGGCTCTGGTATCCTTCCTTCCTCAGAATTACCAGCAGGTGAGAGAGAAACTCCCTATGATCCATGGGAGGATGCATCTTCAGACCATTCCTCATCCGAGGAATTGCTCTCAGAGCCTTCACCCCCGGAAGAAAGGCATCGATCTCCTCTGGAAGACCTCTCCTTTGCCAGCTTTGTCAAGGAGATGTCTGAAACTATCCCATTTCCGTTGCTGACAGAGGAAGATGCTCGCCACAAGATGCTGGAGGTCTTACAATTTGTAGATGTTCCAAAAAAGGTAATTGCGATACCAGTACATGAAGTACTGCTTGATCTCTTGCACCTCTTGTGGGACCATCCAGGTACTGTACCTCTAGTCAACAGAAAGACAGATGCTAAGTACCTGGTTCAAAAAGCCCCAGGCTTTCAAAAGTGCCAGCTGCCCCACCATTCTGTAGTGGTGGAATCAGCCTAAAAGAAGGCTAAAATATCCCATCCACATTCCTCTGCTCCACCTGGTAAGGAACAGATGGCATTAGATGCATTAGGACGTAGAATCTTTCAAGGTTCCATGTTGATAGTGCGAATAGCAGCATATCAGTTATACATGACCCAATATAACAGAAATCTCTGGAAACAAGTCCAGGAATTTGCAGAGACCTTACCACATCAGCAAGAGACCTTGACATCCATCCTACAACAAAAAGGATTGGAAGCAGGTAAACACTAGGTCAGAGTTGCTTATGACTCTTTTGAGACTGCATCCAGAGTCTCAGCAGCGAGCATTAGTGCTAGGCGTTGGGCCTGGCTCAAGGCCTTAGACTTACGCCCGGAGGTGCAGGACAAACTTGCAGATCTTGCCTGTACAAGAGAAAACCTATTTGGGGATAAGATCCAAGATGCAGTGGCCCAGTTAAAGGACCATCATGAGACCCTGTGTCAACTTTCAACTGTCACCTCAGAGGCACCCTCTAACTCGCAGGGCTCTGTGCAGGGTCACCAGGAAACAATTTTATAGACCGCATAGGTATTATCCTCCCGTGTCCCGTGCTCGACCAGCTCGAGCCCCTCAGAGGACACCTAGAGAGCAGCCAGCTCCACAAACTGGTCCTGCGACTGGATTTTGCCTCCTTTCCAGAGAACAGCAGCCATCTACCCTTGATCCCAGTGGGAAGGCTGCCTTTGCCACTTTGCAACCAATTGGCACCCAATTACCACGGACCAGTGGGTACTGTCCATCATAACCCACAGTTACTGTCTAAATTTTTCAACTATACCCCCCGGATTCCCCAGCCAGTCTACGGTGGAGCCGAGATGATCACACAACATTTCTCGAGTTAGAACTCTCAACCCTTCTGTATGCTAGGGCCGTACAACCGGTTTCCAGCAGGGGAAAGGATTCTACTTCAGATATTTCCTAATTGTACAAGAATGTCGATATATAAGAATTCTAAATAAATAAAATTCCAAAAAAGACCGGTGGCCTCCAGCCTATTCTGGACCTCTGTGCCTTAAACACGTTTCTTTGCAAGGAACTGTTCAGGATGGTGTCCCTGGGCACCATGCTACCTCTGCTATATCAAAGGGATTGGCTCTGCTCTCTAGACCTTCAGGACGCATATGCCCATATTGCAATCTTCCCTCCTCATCGCAAGTACCTGCGATTCATGGTGGGTCACAGGCATTATCAATATAGAGTACTGCCATTCGACCTCGCCTCTGCGCCCCGAGTGTTCATGAAGTGCCTGGCAGTAGTAGTTGCACATTTACACCGCAAGGCATACATGTCTTTCCATGTGTGGACGACTGGCTCATAAAAAGCCAGTCCAGACAAGGGGCCCTCAACTCCCTTGATCTCACTATACGGCTCTTGCACTCACTGGGATTTCTGATCAACTACCTGAAATCCCACTTGACACTCTCATATCATCTCTCCTTTATAGGAGCAGACCTAGACACCACAGTAGCCAAAGGGTTCTTACCCGATGACCGTGCAACCATGCTGTCCAGCCTCGCCAGCTTTATCCGCACTCGAAAAACAGCCTCTGCTTGCCAACTTCTCAAGTTGCTTGGCCACATGGCATCAACAGTCCATGTCACCACAAAGGCACGCTTAGCCATGAGACTCGCACAATGGACTTTAAAGTCTCAGTGGCATCAAGCCACTCAGCCGCTTACATCCCTTGTCCACATAACCAGTCAACTTCGTTTGTCCCTTACTTTGTGGATGTTTAAGGCCAACTTACAAACAGGTCTACCCGGCCAGCAACCAGCTCCTCAGGTGACCTTAACCACGGACGCCTCCAACCTAGGCTGGGGAGCCCATGTCGAAGGCCTTCAAACCCAAGGGACTTGGAGAAAAACCGAAGCGATTTGTCAGATCAACTTCCTGGAGCTTCGGGTAATGTGGTACGCCCTTTATGCATGGCTCATGTGTTCTCCTTTTGAGCCACTGCACTTCTGCAAACTCAGATATCTTACATGGAAAGTAATTTTCCTGGTAGCAATCACATCTGCTCACAGGGTAAGTGAGTTATTTATTTTATTTATTTAACATTTTTCTATACCGGCATTCGTAGGACACATCACGTCGGTTTACAAGTAACTGAGAAAGGAAATTACAAAAAACGGGGAAGGGGGCTAACTGGATAATATATAAAAGTACAGATGAAGAGAGTCAAAGAGCAGAGTTACAACTTTTGCATTCATGCTAGGGTTAGATATGCAAGTGAACTATAAACAATGCTAAGGAGGCATGTACACTTAAGAACTTAGCATATAGAACTTATTTACAGTATGAAAGGAGGCAAGTGCACGTATATACAGATAAATGCTGGTGCGGGGGGGAGGAAAAGGAAGGAGGGAGCGGGAAGGGAGAGGGGAAAGGGAAAAAGGAGCAGGGGGGTGTGGAGGGAAACAGGGGTACAACTGAGCAAGGGTATTTTTAGGGAGAACTTGCTAAAGGGTGAAGAGGGCGGGGTAGGGAGGAAGGGGTACAGGGAAGGTATAGGGGAGGTCAGGGAGAAGGTAGGTAGGTTGAACGGGAGCTGAGGGGGTTCAATGAGGGAAAGGACTAGGTTTGAGAGGAATTGGGGTATGCCTGTTGAAAGAGCCATGTCTTGATTCCTTTTTTGAAATGGCTCAGGGACGGTTCTAGGCGGAGTTTGGCGGGGAGGGAATTCCAGAGGGTGGGGCCCGCAATGGTGAAGGCTCTATCCCTGGTGGTGGTGAGGTGTCCAACTTTAAGTGAAGGGGTTTGGAGAGTGCCAGCAAGGGAGTTTCTAGTGGGGCGATTAGCTTGGCGGAATTGTGGCATATCTTCAAGCCAGGGTGAGTTGTTATTGTATAGTGTGTTATGAAGGATGGTAAGTGTTTTGTATTGGGAACGGAAGGTGATGGGGAGCCAGTGGAGGTCTTGGAGAATAGGAGTGATATGGTCAGTTTTTCTGGTGTTTGTTAGGATTCTTGCCATGGAATTTTGAAGGATTTGAAGGGGTTTAATGGTGGAGGCTGGGAGGCCTAAGAGAAGGGAGTTACAATAGTCGAGTTTGGATAGTATAGTGGTTTGCATAACAGTGCGGAAGTCGTGGGCGTGGAGAAGGGGCTTCAGTTTTTTGAGGACTTGAAGTTTATAGAAGCCCCCTTTTAGGAGTGATTTAATGTGAGGTTTGAAGCTTAGTTGATTGTCTAGGGAGACACCTAAATCTCTGACACTGGGTGGCAGTGTGTAATTTTGTGAGGCATTTTGGATCACTTGGTGGATCGAGTCGATTGGTTGATTTGCTAGGATGAGGATTTCAGTTTTAGAGGTGTTGAGTGCTAGATGTAGATTGGAGAGGAGAGAATTGATGGATGTCAGACATTTTTCCCAGTACTGAAGGGTTTCATTGATGGATTTCTGAATGGGAATAAGTATTTGTACGTCGTCTGCATATAAGAAGAATTTTAGTCCTAATTTGGAAAGGAGGTGGCAGAGTGGAAGTAAGTATATATTGAAGAGGGTGGACGATAAAGAGGAGCCTTGGGGAACGCCTTGTGCGAGGGGATTGTGAGTGGATTCAAAGTTATCAAGCTTGACTGTGTACTTTCGGTGATCAAGGTATGAGGAGAACCAGGATAGGGCTGTGTTAGAGATGCCTATCTCCGCTAAGTGTGAGATTAGGATTTGATGGTTCACAGTATCAAAGGCGGCAGAGATGTCAAGAAGGGCAAGTATGTAAGATTGGCCGTGATCCATGCCTTTGAGGATGGTATCCGTTATTGCAAGTAGGAGTTTTTCGGTGCTTCGGTCTTTACGAAAGCCATATTGAGCGGGATGTAAAATATTGTTTTCTTCTAGGAAATCTGTGAGTTGCGTGTTGACCACTTTCTCCATGATTTTGGATATGAAAGGCAGATTGGAGATGGGCCTGTAGTTTGCAGGGTCATTTTGGTCGAGGGTGGGTTTTTTTAGTAGTGGCTTCACGATGGCGAGTTTGAGTGGGTCGGGGACTGTCCCGGAGGTGATGGAGCAGTTTATGATTTCTGCTATTGGTTTTGCAATGGCGGAGGGAATGGTAAGGAGAATTTTTGATGGGATGGCGTCTGCGATATGTGTGGCTGGTCGCATATTTTTTAGAATGGATTCAACTTCCTTCGAGGAGGTGGTGTCAAGGGAGTCGAGATTAGTTTTGTTGTCGATAGGTAGTGGGTCTGTAGGGGCGGGATTGGATGGGAGTTGTTAGAATTTTGGAAATTTTACTTTTAAAGTAGTCTGCTAGTTTCTCACATTTCTCTATGCTGTTTACTTCTTGGGAGGAGGGGAAGGGGGACCTCGTGAGTTCTGCAGCGAAGGAGAATAATGCATTTGGATTGAATTTATAGCTATGGATTTTTGCTGCGTAGAAGTCACGTTTGGCATGGAGGGTTGCTTGTCGGTATGTATGCAATATATGTTTGTAGGCCATTTTGTGTGTGGGTGTCGGTTGTTTGCGCCAGGTACGTTCCTTGGTACGGAGGTCTTGTTTCAGTTTTCTTAGTTCAGTGGTGTACCATGGCTTTCTCTCGGTGCGTGTGGGGGTTATTATTTTGTGGATGGTGGGGCAAAATTCGTTGGCTATGTTGGAGATAGATTTATCCCATGACATAAGTGCAGTGTCTGGGTTAGTTAGGTCGAGGTTTTCACTTACTTTGCTGAAGGCTAGGGAGAGTTCCTCCGAAGAACATGGTTTACGGAAGGAGATTGTTTTTTTATGTGAGCTTACGATCGGTGTGTTGGTATTGATGGTGAGGTGGGCATTGATGAGAAAATGGTCGGACCAGGGGATGGGGGTGGTGATGGGTGCTTGTGGTACTGTAATGCTTGTGTTAACAAAAAGGAGGTCGAGTGTGTGGGCTCAGAGATTAACTGTCTGAAGCCCAGGGCTTTGAGGGTGACAAGTAGAGTTTCACAAGCAGGCGTAATGGGGTGGGTGTCTACATGGAGATTGAAATCTCCGAGTATATCTGCGGGTGTGTCCAGCTTTATGTTGTCGGTGATGTATTCAATGAGGGGGGATGTGTCCTTTTCAAGTATACCGGGGGGGGGGGGGGCATAGACAAGGCAGACCTGCAGGGATTTGGATTTAAAAAGACCAATTTCAAGTTTTGGGGGGGGGGGAACTGGTTTGTAGCTTGAGGTTAAGGTGTTTCTTGGTAGCTAGGAGTATGCCGCCTCCTCTTTTTTTGGGCCTTGGGATGGAGAAAATATCATATGTCTGTGTCGGGAGTTGGTTGATGAAAACATGGTCTGAATTCTTTAGCCAGGATTCTGTGATAGCACAGATATCAGGGTTGGTGTCAGTGAGTAAATCTTGTAGTATGGGGGCTTTCTTTAGGATGGATTGAGCATTGAATAGGGAGATGGCAAGCGTGGCTAGGCCTAGCAGTTGTGTAATGGGTGAAATCATGATGGGTACTAGGGATTTATGTTGGGTAAAAGAGTGCGGGTGTGCTGGGCGGAGGATCCGATGATGGGGGTGGTGTATGATAGGTATAGTAGGGAAGCACATTTTGGGGGGGGACAGGCGGGGTGGTAGTGAGACGGGAGGGTGGGGGTCAGTCGTGAGGTTAGGAGAGGGCAGGAAGTGCAGTGGAGGTAAGACAATGTGGATTACATTACTGGATATGCAGTGCAAAATAAAGCAGGTATACAGAGTATACAGATAAAAAATCAGATTATCAAACTGGGAGCAGTATTACAGGGTCAGAAATACAGTGCTATATAATTTGGTGCAGTAGTATAGTGTTATAAATACAGTGTAATATAATGAGCTGCTTCAATATGTTTAATTAAGAGGTAGCGGTTATGGTTATGGTACTTACAGTTGGGTGAGGAGGGGTGAGGTGGGTGATTGACGAGAGGTTAGAGGTGGAAGTAGGTTGGTGACCGTTTCCAGATAGGAGGGCTGCAGAGAGGGCTGCAGGGAAGAAGGAATTGGGTGGGGAGGAGAAGCTGAGACTTGAGGGGTACAGGAGAGTTTTTTTAAGGAAAGCCAATAAAAATGGTTGGGGTCTGGTAGGGAGTGGTCCACATGATCTCATCCGACGGAGGCTTCAGATGCAGGGGCTTGGAAAAGGTAGGAGGTCAGATGGTCTGTTGGACACGAATGTCTTGGGTGCAGGATTCCGATATTGGGCCCTCTGAGGAACGCAAGTGCATCAGGGGGAGAGGTTTCTTTGTCTTCTGATCGTGGTTCTTTCCGGATGTGGAGGAATCGGTGCGGTGAGGAGTGGCAATAGTGGTGAGGAAGGGTGGCCTCGCGGGGTAGTCCGAGAGGGTCCGCACGAAGGGGCGCACAAAGGGGCTGGCCCCTTTGTCGCGCTCCTTCGTGCGCGCGACGCCTGGCGCACGACGCCAGGGGAGAGGGTTCAATTTAAAGGCCGTGCGAGGCGCCCGAGAGTGATGTCACACGGGCGCCTCGGAGTCGATTGGCTGGCGTGATCCCCGATGCAGCAGGAGGTAAGCAAGGCCCGTGGAAGCGGAGGGCCGAGGAGCAGAGCCTCGCGATCAGCGGGGGACGCCAGGGGAGAGGGTTCCCCCGGAGCTCAGTCGTCGAAGAGTTACAGGCCCTTGTGACCTATTCATCTTACACAAAGTTCCTCCATGATCGGGAGGTTCTCCGCACTCACCCTAAATTCCTTCCTAAGGTGGTAATAGATTTTCACTTAAATCGGTCCATAGTCTTGTCCAGGTGAGCGAGCTCTACACACCTTGGACTGTAAGCCTGTACTAGCATTTTATTTAGACCGCACTACTACCCACAGGAAGTCCATCCAACTTTTTTTTTTTTTTTTCTTTTGATAAAAACAAGCTTGGAGTTGTGGTGGGCAAGCAAACTCTTTCCAACTGGTTGGCAGATTGTGTTGAATTCTGCTACCAGCAAGCAGGCCTTCCACTTCAGGGACGAGTGAAAGCACACTCAGTCAGGGCAATGGCAACATCAGTAGCACGCAACTGTTCAGTACCGATTGCCGACATCTGCAGGGCTGCGACATGGCGCTCTCTCCACACCTTCGCAACTCACTATTGTCTAGACAAGGCTGGATGACAAGACTCTGTCTTTGGCCAGTCTGTCCTGAGGAATTTATTCCCAGTGTAAAAACCCAACTTATCCTACCTCAACCCGCTGTGAATTTCAGGCTGCTGCATTCTTGCCAACAGCACCCTAGTTGTTGTGCCTTTTGCACATGTTGTGTGCTGCTTGGCCTTATTCGTATGACTCAGCCTGTAGCTTGCTTATTCACCTATATGTGAGGACTACTATCGTGCTTGTCCTGGGAGAAAGCACAATTGCTTACCTGTAACAGGTGCTCTCCCAGGACAGCAGGATGTTAGTCCTCACGAAACCCGCCCGCCACCCCGCAGAGTTGGGTTCGATAGCGTTTTCTTATTTTATTTTTCGCTAGTACTTTTGCTACAAACGAGACTGAAGGGGGACCCCTGGTGGCTGCAGGGTTAGTGCCATGCTGGGCATGCTCAGTGTGCCAGTCAAAGTTCTAGAAATTTTGACAAAAGTGTTTTCGTGACAGGGCTCCATGTGATGTCACCCATATGTGAGGACTAACATCCTGCTGTCCTGGCAGAACACCTGTTACAGGTAAGCAACTCTGCTTTATTTTTGAGTAAAATTTCACTAGAGATCTCTCCTATGAAGCAGTCTGAAAAATGCCAGAAAACCAAACTTATAGGACTTCAACTGTTGCAGAACAATAGTTCTCTTTTCAGGCATGGGATCTACTCTGTTGTCCTTGGAATATGAAGTTTGTAGCAGACTTTTAGTAGCTCTATTGAACTCGAAAGTGGAATTTTTTGCATGCTAAAATGAGAATTATCCAGATAGAATGTGAGCTTTAAACAGCACATGGTCCCTTCTTCAGATGTGACAGCAAGATCCAAGTGAGGGGAAGCATACATACTGAGGTGGTATCCTACAGCAGAAATTAACACTGCAGGTTTCTTCAGGTGTGCAATGGTGAATGACTTAAAATCAGTTAGTAAATGCTTGGCCAATGGAGGTATTGGTAGTATTGAAAATGGGAAGGTGGTGCTTTATATTTATAGCACATAACAATGTATACATCTGTGAAGACATAAGGGAGGGTAATTTTTTTTAATAGCTTTGCATGGATGAGTAAATTCTGTGTGTAACTTTTTTTTTTTTTTTTTTTAAAGCAGACCTAGAATTTTCAAAGCAAACGTATGCAGATATTTTTGTTTTGAAAATTCACAGGTAACTAGCCTGGTATGTGCACAGAATTCATTTATTTAAAAGGTCTTATAGCCTGCATGCTCCTATGTTATAGCTTGGGGCGGGTAACAAATTAAAACAGATAAAACACAATCTACTAGATAAGGGCGCCCTGACCGACGTGCCGCAAATGCGCAGTAAAGAGCAGCTCTACCGCGCATGTGCGGGCGAGCACGTCGGCCAGAGTGCCCGAAAAAATAAATGGCGCTGGGTTGCTAGGAGCAGTGGGAGGAGCAGTAGCGGCGGCAGCAGCAGCGGGAGGAGCAGTAGCGGCGCGAGGGAGGGTGGCTGGGTTTTTAGGTGTGGGGAGAGTTGCTCTCCCCCTCCCCCTAAGCTTCCGGTTCCATCTGCCGGCTCAGCGCCGCCTCTGCCCGAGCCACTTTCCTGCTGGCGAGCACGTCGGCCAGAGTGCCTGAAAAAAAAATTGGCGCTGGGTCGCTAGGAACAGTAGCGGCGGTAGCGGTGCACGCACGAGGAAGGGTGGCTGGGTTTTTAGGCTGTGGATGAGCTGAAAGGGGAGGGGAATGAGAGAGGGGGTGTGAGTGAGGGGAGGGGGGAGGGAGACTAGAGGGAGGGAGTGGGAAGGAAATGGACCGAAATTTTTTTTTTAAATGTAGCCCGTTGTTACGGGCTTAACGGCTAGTAAAACAATATTAAAACACACTTTTTTAAAGCAAGAGAGTTCCAGAAATGTAATCATAGTATAAAGAACTAGGATTAGTAAATGCCCTTTGATACAATAGTGTGTTTAATCTTTCTGAAATGTTTTAAATCTGTATCTAGTCACAGATCTTTTTGAAGGGAGTTCCATAGTATGGGATAACTTGCACAAAGTTTCTTCTGCTCTTCAAAGGATGATTAACTTAGCACACTTAAAAAAAACAAAACAAAAAAATACATAATGTCCACCCCACAGAACATTTCTCTCCAGTTCAGGTGAAAATACGTGTGAATGCTTGTATGTCTATGTACACTGGACCTTGGACTATTTTCTAATAACTACATGTATGAAAGTCTTATGCACATAAATTGATTTGAAACATCTGCCCTTAATGGGTAGTCTTGGGACAATCCTAGTCAGTCATGTTTTCAGGGTATTCACAATGCGTATGCATTAGAGATGTGCATGGACTGCCTTCACTGTATGCAAATCTCATGCATATTCATTATAGATATCATGAAAACCAGACCTGTTTCTGGCTCTCAAGTTCCACAGTTGTCCACCCTGTCTTAGAGCTTAGTCTAGTCAAGACAAGCTGACAGGAAATGCAGACAAGTAGGTTTTCTTAGTGTCTAGTCAGATGAATCCAGAACCAGTGGGTTATACACCTCTACCAGCAGATGGAGATGGAGCAAACTGACATTACAGTGTATATAACTCCTGCAGTGACATCAGCCTGACAGTATTCTCAGTCTTCAGCAGATGGTGGACGTGCATCTCACTACTGGGGATTGCTTCAAGATTTAGAAGGAGAATTATAAGGAGATTTAATTCACCCCGCTCTCCTGCAGTGATACTAAATGGTCCCTCCCCCAGTTGAGAATTCCTGAGGTGATTTCCGTGATCCCTCAGATGAGTGCCTTGGTCCGGTAGCTGGTTTTCTCAGCCAGCATGGACTTAACTGTTAATACAGCTGAAAGGCAGTGGGTGCAGGAAGCTGTGGTGGTGACTGTATATGCCCTCTACCCCCCACAGCTGGAGATAATCTCTGTACTCGGCCTGGAAAGACTGAGCTCCAGGTTAGGTTTGAAAAATAAAAAAAAATAAACAGTAGAAGGCTTGTTTGTAAGGCTTCCCCCTTCCTCTGGTTTCTGCTCGGAATGCCTTTCTGATGTTTGTTCCCACTCCCAAGGGAGGTTTAAGGGACGTGGACAGCTTAGTGGGTTGAGTAGCCCATATGGGCTAGGCCCCACTGTTAGGCTTTTCTTTTTGCGCCACATGGTAGGCCGTGGCAGTGTTTTTGCGCACCTTTTCCTGCGTATTAGGCTGCCCTCTTCAGAAATGTTGGTGCGTGCAAGTGCGTCTGACTGCGTATCAAAGTTCTGCGCCCGGTTTTTGGCTGCTTAGTCAGATGCCTGCTTGGGTGTTCAGGTGAGAACAGCTTCCGTTTTAAGTGCGCACTTGCCTGTTGCACACAAGTTGGGCCACGTAGGTTGTGCACTTAAGTTTGGAAGGGCAGATATGCACCTAATTTTGCGATGCCAAGCCTTGGGGACACCTAAATTTTAGACACATGTATATTTTACAGTGTGAATTCAGCTGGATGCACACTTTTCAATCGCCTGTTAAGCGTACTGACAGACTTATGGTGTCTGTTGCTAAGAAACCAAAGCGCCTTTCCCTCTGTGCTGCCTGTTGTATTTGGGCATCTCAGCCTGGCATGCCCTCTAACTTGTTCCAGTGCTGCTTAGAGGCACAGGGAGAATTATTTTCCTCTGCTTTTACTATGCCTGGTTCTTCCCAGCCTGATGGCCTGGGAAAAGACATGTCAGGAGGGGTGCCTGACCTTGGAGCTGCCTTAACTGGTTTGTCAAAGGGGGACAGTAGCTCAGTAGTCACAGCATAGGTACTTTCTGGATTTGGTATGGATTGTTCTGCCTTTTTCTAGGGTAGAATTTTTTCAATGATTGCAATCCTTAAGGCTCCATCCTCAGCCTTGACCAATCCTGTCAGGTCAGAGTCGCAGGTGGTGACCTTTCACTCGCCCAGTAGTACTGATAAGCACCGACATACACCTAGATCGGCAGCAGGTCCTCCCGATAGGAATCTGGTTGTCACAGATGTGAGTCTTGACCCTGGTGAATGGGGAAATTCCTCTGGGATTGGAACAGTTCTTTCATAGAGATGAGCTACCGGCTCTAATTTCCCAGACATTAAAGATGCTGGGAGTACCTAGAGCAGATTCCATGTCTGAGCCAAAGAAAAATCCCATTTTGGTTTCTTTGCATAAAGCCTCTTGTTTTTTTCCCTGTTATGGAGGCCTTTCAAGAATTGATCTTGAGTGTGGCACCCTGGAGGCTAATTTCAAAGGGGGGTTGGGTTTTGGAAGGCCTGTAACCCGTGGATCCAATGATGAGAGAGCATGTGCGTTTTATGTGCGCTTGTCTGTTTCTCGGTGTGGAAGACTATCCCCATGGTGGGAGGAATAGCCTTGAAGGATGAGCACGATAGGTTTGAGTCGATTCTTAAGCAAGCATTTGAAGCATTGGCAATGACCTTACGGATAATGACATAGTGAGGGCAAAGGTAGCGCCGGCACCATTTTGAATATTGGCAATACGGCCCGCGTGTAGGAGGTCGCTCCCGGACCCCCGCTGGACTTTTGGCAAGTTTTGTGGGGGTCAGGAGGCCCCCCCAAGCTGGCCAAACGTTCCTGGGGGTCCAGCGGGGGTCCGGGAGCGATCTCCTGCACTCGTGACGTCGGGTGCCAGGAACCAAAATGGCGCCGGCGCTACCTTTGCCCTGTCATATGGTAAGGGCAAAGGGCCACCGGCGCCATTTCTATTAACGCAGCCATGGCCCGAGAGCGGGAGATCGCGCCGGGACCCCCCCACTGGACCCCAGGTAATTTAAAACATTTTGGGGGGGTTCGGGAGGGTGGGGGATTTGTTTTAAAGGGTCGGGGTGGGTTTTAGGGTTGTTTTGGTGTGCCGGTTTTCCCGCCCTCCCCCTTCCCTGATTTATGATTTTTTGACGATAAATCGGGGGAATTGCTATTGTATCGCAGTTCTAACGATTTTTGACGATTTTAAAATATATATCTGACGATTGTTTTAAATCGTCGAACGATTCACATCCCTAGTCAATATTCCATTTTTCCTTGTGCCCAAGAAGGACAGCTCCTTTGGTCCCATCCTGGACCTCAAAGGGGGGTCAACTGTCATTTGCGGGTGACTCCTTTTCTCATGGAAACATTGCGCTCAGTGATGATGGCCGAGCAGTCGGGGGAATTTCTGACCTCCTTGGACCTGTCTGAGGCGTACCTGCATATTCCCATCTGACTAGAGCACCAATGTTTTCTACGATTTGTGGTGTTGGGATGCTGTTATTAGTTTCAGGCATTGCCCTTTGGTCTGGCCATTGCACCCAGAAATCTTTCCAAGGCTATGGTGGTGATAGCTGCAGAGTTGAGAGAGGATGGAGTCTTGGTACACCCATATTTGGTGACTGGCTGATTTGGGCCAAGTCTCTGGGAGAAAGCTGCCTGGTGTCTCGCAAGGTGATCTCCCTATTGCAGGAGCTTGGTTGGTTGGTGAAGCTGGCCAAGAGCAGTTTCAGCCATCTCAGTTGTGAGAGTATCTCTGTGTTTGGTTTGGTACAAAACAGGGCAGGATTTTCCTGCCATAAGCTTGTATTAGAAGTTGATGGCGCAGATGCGTCTGACCACTGTCTGAAAGTGTGGCCCTATCTGCAGGTGCTCAGTTTGGCAGCAGCCTTGGAAGTGGTGCCATGAGTGAGGGTGCATATGCGTTCTCTTAAGCACTTCCTGGTGTCTTGTTGGAGCCCACAGTCTCAGGAATATTCGATTCGGCTCCACCTGCTAATGGAGATTTGCTCTCAACTACAGTGGTGGTGACAAGCAGATCATGTAAGAGGAAGTTTTCCTAAAATCACTGGAGTGGTTAATACTCATGACTGAGTCTCCAGGGTTGGGGAGCTCACTGTCAGGAACTGACAGCGCAAGGGTGCTGGAGTGCAGAAGAGTCTCTCTGGAACATCAATCGGCTAGAAGCCCGAGAGGTCCGGTTGGCATGCTTTGCAGTTCAGTGGCAGGTTGCAAGGTTGAGAGGTCCGAATAATGTCAGGCAATGCAATGATAGTGGCTTACATCAATTGGCAGGGTGGAACCAAGAACCAGCAAGCGTTGTTGGAGATAGACCAACTTATGGAATGGGTGTAAATGCATCTTCAGGAGATCTCTGCCTTGCACATTACAGGAAAAGACAATGTGAGAGCAGACTTTTTCAGCAGGGAGAGTCTGGACCCAGGAGAATGGGGATTGTCAGACAGTGTTTCAGCTGATAGTGGATTGCGGGGCCTTCTGTTTTCTAGATTTGATAATGACTTCTCATAATGCGAAGATTCCTCGATTCTTCAGTTGCAGGAGAGATCCAAAGTCCTTGGGTATCTGTTATCTTGCAGGAATGGCGGAGGACAAGCTGCTGTATGCTTTTCCCCATGGCCCATGTTGGGTAGAATGGTTCGGAGGGTCACAGAGGAAAGGTGCTTCCTGTGGCACCAGATTGGCCCAGGAGACCATGGTATGCAGATCTGAAGGCTCCTGGTAAACTCCCCCCTCTGGTTTCTGGCGCACAGGAATCTGTTGTGGTAGGGACCTTTTCTTCATGAAGATCCAACTCCATTTTCTCTTACGGTATGACCCTTGAGAGGGCTCACTTGTCGAAGTGTGGATATTCTACTGCAGTGATTGCCACCTTGCTATAAGTGAGAAAGTTCTCCACTTCCTTAGCATATGTGTGGGTTTGGTGAGTGTTTGAGGCCTTGTGTGAAGATCGAGGTGTTCTTCCGCGTTTGGTTAAGATCCCATTCATTTTGGAATCTTTGCAGGATGGATTGAAGAAAGGCTTGGCCCTTAATTCTTTAAAGATGCAAGTAGAGGCTCTTGCCTGTTTCAGGGATCTAGTGAATGGTGGTCTCTTGTCAGCTCAACCAGATGTGGCCCCATTCTTGAAAGCGCCCTTGTGGAGTCTTAATCTTGTGTTAGATTTTTTAGCAGGCCCTACGTTTAGACCGACGCGTAACCTTTCTTTGCGGTTGCTGACATTGAATATGGTGTTTCTTGTGGCGATTTGTTCTGTGCATAGAATTTCCA
This sequence comes from Rhinatrema bivittatum, assembly GCF_901001135.1. NCBI lineage: Eukaryota > Metazoa > Chordata > Amphibia > Gymnophiona > Rhinatrematidae > Rhinatrema > Rhinatrema bivittatum. The sequence goes on from NC_042622.1 coordinate 271,857,918, forward strand.
AGCAGAAATCCTTGTCTTGCCGGGAGCCATTTCTGAGTGACTCCAGGGGCAATATAGTTGTGTACTATTTTTTTTTTGCCAAAAGTGGTCTCAGATTTTTACTTGAATTAGTCCAATTCCCTGCCGTCTCCGGATAGGGAAAGAGATGTGGAGGAATATCGCCTGTTGTGACCCTTGGACTCAAAAGACATATCTTAAGGTATCTGGAGGTTTCTAAACCTTTCTGAAAGACTGATTGCCTGTTTGTCCTCCACGGTGATAGTAAACGGGGTGAGCCAGCTTCATGGGCTACAATAGCTCGCTGGATTAAGGAGGTGGTCACGTCTGCATAGGTGGATGCTGAACAGCAGTTGCCTAATCAGGTTAGGGCTCATTCCACTAGGGCTTAGGCAGTGTCATGGATGGAATTTAGATTATCTCCCATCAACATTTTCCGAGCTGAGACATGGTCCTCCTTACCTTTTCCAGGTATTATCGTTTGGATGTGCAGACCCGAGAGGATGCAGCCTTTGCACATGTGGTTTTGACTGGACTGCGGGCAACCTCCAGCCCTATTCAGGAATAGCTTGGGTACATCCCACTGGTTCTGGCTTCATCTGACTAGACGCTAAGAAATTACTACTTAGCTGAATTTCCTTTTCTTTAGGATAGTCCGATGAATCCAGCTTCTTGCCCTTGCTTGTTGAATGATTCTGCTATAATCATCCTGTGTGGCTACATGTTCTAGGGGGTTATTGGTACGTGTTAGTCCAGTCTCTAGACTAGGTTCATACTTTTTGTCTAAGCTCAGTGTTTCCTGTTGGCTGAGTACAGAAATGGTTATTTGTTAAGTTTTTTTATAGTATTTCCATGGTTGGCTTTTGAAGAGAATACCAGCAAGAATGTCACTGCAGGAATATATATATACTTTGATGTCAGCTTTGCTCTGTCTCCATCTGCTGGTAGAGGTGTATAACCTACTGGTTCTGGGTTCATCTGACTATCGTAAAGAAAAGGAAATTATCAGGTAAGTAGTAATTTCTTATCTGAGTTGTGTGAAACCCTGACTGAGAAGAACTCATGCAAGTGGGTTTTATGTGAGTTAAATATGGGAAGGGAGAACTTGAGACCCTAAATAGCTAGTTCAGTGGATGGGGCTACAGAAAGAGAATGATTGGGTGTGTTCTAATTGTGGACAGAACTACTTAAATTGGAAAAAATCTGCAGGCAACCAGGATTCTGCCAAAGAATCCATCTGTAAAATAAAAGCAAAGGATAGGATGGATGAAGGGAGGGATAGGTAGGTTGTGCTCTCCAGGTACCGTTTCCTCCCTCTTCAGAGCCAGCAGTCTTGGTTTTCATGCATTTCAGAGAGACAAACCATTATGCTCCTTAATACCACATCAGAAGGTGATAAATTATCTAGGAGTCTAAGTCCAATTGTTCAAATGAATGTACAATATTTTGAAATCCGTATTCTAAATCTTTCCTGCCTTCAAAACTTGTGCAGTGTTCCAAATCAGAATCTGTGTCTCAAACTCCAGCGAAGTCCAGAGCGATAGTAAAGAAATCGAATAACAAAGAAAACTCTGACATTAAGTCTCGTGTGAAAAATGAATTTGCACTACCTGCTCCAGTGACGCCAGTCTGTAAGAAGATTAATGAGAAGGGTGTACTCACCATGCCAAACCAGAACACTATGAATTCTTCTAAAGGTAAGTCTCTTGTGCATATAGTAGAAATCCTATGACCCATATCTTCATCATAGGGACCACAATTGTGATTTTGCTAGCTTCTGGACATGAATTCATAAAACCTGCATGACTAATTTTTAAATCTTCCTTTTTTGTAAATTAAACAGATAATTTGCCCCATTATACATCAGGCTAGTTGACTTTTTGTTCTCTTTAGGTCCTGCAACAATTTTATAAATAAACCCACTACCAAAACTGTAGGAAAATGTCATTTTTGTTCTTTAACGTGGACTCTCTCTTTTTAGTACCTTATCTTCAAAGTGAAAAGGGGATACTTTAGGAAGAGAAAGGAACTACATGCACTGGTGCAAATCTAGAACAAAAATACTTCTGGTGCTGTCACTCTAATCAGCTGGTAGTTTTTATATCAGAGCCTCAAGTCTGATTTTTAGTGCAACCAATTCACAGTTGCACTATTTTGAAAGGGGGAAGCCTTGATACGCAGTCTGTTATGTCAGACTTCTCAAATGTTCACTACCATTTGGGTCCAATATGTTTGAGGAGAGCAGTAGACCAGACTAAAGCCACCACCACATCCCTTTTGTGGACGACTTAGTAGTGCTTTCACCATGGCAACATGAGACAATTTTATGGATGCATATAAGCCCTCTTATAGAAACATAGAAACATAGAAATGATGGCAGAAGAAGACCAAATGGCCCATCCAGTCTGCCCAGCAAGCTTCACACACTTCTTTCTCTCATACTTATCTGTCTCTCTTAGCTCTTGGTTCTATTTCCTTTCCACCCCCACCATTAATGTAGAAAGCAGTGATGGAGCTGCATCCAAGTGAATATCTAGCTGATAAGTTAGGGGTAGTAGGGGTAGTAACCGCCGCAATAAGCAAGCTACACCCATGCTTATTTGTTCTACTCAGACTATGTTATACAGCCCTTATTGGTTGTTTATCTTCTCCCCTGCCGTTGAAGCAGGGAGCTATGCTGGATATGCTTGAGGTATCAGTTTATTCTTCTCCCATGCTGTTGAAGCAGAGAGCCATGCTGGATATGCATCGAAAGTGAAGTATCAGGCACATTTGGTTTGGGGTAGTAACCGCCGTAACAAGCCAGCTACTCCCCGCTTTGTGAGTGTGAACCCTTTTTTCTTCTCCCCTGCCGTTGAAGCAGAGAACTATGCTGTATATGCATAGAAATAGAAGTAACAGGCTTATTTGGTTTGGGGTAGTAACCGCCGTAACAAGCCAGCTACTCCCCCCTTTGTGAGTGCAGATCCTTTATTCCACATTTCCTCTTGCTGTTGAAGCTAGAACGATGTTGGAGTCACAGTAAGCATGTGTTTGTTTATTGAATAAGGGTATTGTCTCCAGGCAGTAGCCATCATTCTGGTGAGTCACCCACTCTTCATTGGCGGCCTCTTGACTTTATGGATCCACAGTGTTTATCCCACGCCCCTTTGAAGTCCTTCACAGTTCTGGTCTTCACCACATCCTCCGGAAGGGCATTCCAGGCATCCATCACCCTCTCCGTGAAGAAATACTTCCTAACATTGGTTCTGAATCTTCCTCCCTGGAGCTTCAAATCGTGACCCCTGGTTCTGCTGATTTTTTTCCTACGGAAAAGGTTTGTCGTTGTCTTTGGATCATTAAAACCTTTCAAGTATCTGAAAGTCTGTATCATATCGCCTCTGCTCCTCCTTTCCTCCAGGGTGTACATATTTAGATTCTTCAATCTCTCCTCGTACGTCATCCGATGAAGATCCTCCACCTTCCTGGTCGCCCTTCTCTGTACCGCTTCCATCTTGTCTTTGTCTTTTTGTAGATACGGTCTCCAGAACTGAGCACAGTACTCCAGGTGAGGCCTCACCAAGGACCTGTACAAGGGAATAATCACTTCCCTTTTCTTACTCGATATTCCTCTCTCTATGCAGCCCAGCATTCTTCTGGCTTTTGCTATAGCCTTGTCGCATTGTTTCGCAGACTTCATATCATTAGACACTATCTCCCCAAGGTCCCTCTCCTGCTCCGTGCACATCAGCCTTTCCCCTCCCATCGAATACAGTTCATTCGGGTTTCCACTCCCCATATGCATGACTTTGCACTTCTTGGCATTGAATCTCAGCTGCCATATCTTCGACCACTCTTCCAGTTTCCTTAGATCCCGTCTCATTCTCTCCACTCCTTCCGGCGTGTCCACTCTGTTGCAGATCTTAGTGTCATCCGCGAAAAGACAAACCTTGCCTTCTATCCCGTCCGCAATGTCGCTCACAAAGATATTGAACAGGACCGGTCCCAACACCGATCTTTGCGGTACACCACTTAAAACCGCTCTCTCTTCAGAGAAGGTTCCATTTACCATCACACATTGTCTTGTGTCCGTCAACCAATTTGCAATCCAGGTCACCACCTCGGCACTCACTCCCAAGCTTCTCGTTTTATTCACCAGTCTCCTGTGCGGAACCGTGTCAAAAGCTTTGCTGAAATCCAAGTATATGATATCGAGCGCTCTTCCTCGATCCAATTCCTTGGTTACCCAGTCAAAAAAGTCAATCAGATTTGTCTGACAGGATCTTCCCCTGGTGAATCCATGTTGCCTCTGGTCCATCAATTCTCTGGACTGTAGATAGTTCACTATTCTCTCTTTCAGCAGTGACTCCATTACTTTTCCCACCACCGAAGTGAGGCTGACCGGTCTGTAGTTGCCAGCCTCCTCCCTGTTCCCACTCTTGTGAAGCGGGACCACCACCGCTCTTCTCCAATCACTCGGCACCACTCCCGTTTATAGGGATCTATTGAACAGGTCACACAGCGGAGCCGCCAGAACATCTCTGAGCTCCCTCAATATCCTTGGATGAATCCCATCAGGCCCCATGGCTTTGTCCACTTTCAGGTTCTTTAGCTCTTCCCACACATTTTCTACTGTAAAAGGATTTTCATCTATTCCACTTCCCACCAGTTTTTTGTTGTGTAGAGATGGTCCTTCTCCAGGGTCTTCTTTAGTGAACACAGAGCTGAAGTATTCGTTTAATATTTCTGCCATTTCTTCGTCTCCCTCTACACATTGATCATTACCACCTTTCAATTTCACTATACCACTTTGGATCTTTCTCTTTTCGCTGATGTATCTGAAAAATGTTTTGTCTCCATTTTTTATCTCCTTGGCAATCCTCTCTTCCGCTTGACTTTTTGCCAACTTGATTAATTTCTTTGTCTCCCTCAGTTGAATCAGATATTCTTCTTTGTGTTCCTCCCTTTGGGATCTTTTATATATCTTGAATGCTGTTCTTTTAGCTTTAATTTTGTCAGCCACCTCCTTTGGAGGTGTACTGAAATGTCTCAAATTTGTTTTTGTAAACAGCTGTGATCTTGATTTGGAACGACGGCACATAACATTTTTAAATAAATAAAAACCTGGAGACTGGCTGGATTGTGGTAGTGGATGTTTGGGGAGTTGGCAGCTAGGCAGCTTGCTTGGTTCTAGAATTTTCATCTTAGAAAGCAACTCAACTTTATGCTTTCGGTCATGTAGCTCATCTATATTCGTATTTGAAAATGGTTTTTGGAAAACAATTTAGTTAAGTAATTACCAAGACAGCATAAAAAAGGATATCCATGCCTTCCTGTTGGATTTTAAGTCTTGCAATACTTTTGCATTTGACATCATGGTATATTCTAGAATAGTTTGTACAAGCTTTAAATATTTGATGCTCCTAGGAGTAATGGAAAAATGAGGAAGCTGGGAAGGATGATGGAGAAGGTTTTGAGATATTGAGAAAAGGGTAGAGTTGCGGGAAGAAATGAAAAGGAAATACTGCTTAAGAGGCAACATTAGATGAGAATTAAAATCTAAGCTTGGGAGAACCAGGAATTTGGAGAATGGAAAGAGGACGAAAGTACAAAAGAACAGAACTTGGGGAATGACGGGGAAGTGCAAGATTTTCAGGGTTTTCTGTTGTGTAAAGTCTTCGGAAAAAAATATGGAAGAGCAAGAGCTATGTACGTTACTTTGTTTCACTGGTTTTGTAGCATGTGACATGGGTTGGGGGAGGGAATTGTCAGCTGGAAATAACAAGATTATCTGTTATCTATCTAATCTTTGAGCATGTGAAACAATAGAATACCATCCTCCAAACAAGAAAGATTTGTTTGTCCTAGAGAGTGTTAAATCATCCGTTTCTGCAAAGTTGAGTTGCCCATGATCAGCTAGCAGTGGTTCGTAGACAACATAAAAACTTTATACCCAGATTTTGTTTTTCTGCATGTGCAATAAAGCATTGTGTCCCATTTAGAGAATTTGGGGAGGGTATTTCACCCTGCAACGCAGAGCTGTGGTGGCTATCAGGCTTGGAGAAGACTAGATTCTTTATGGGTTGATACCTGCTGTTGGACAAAGATAATGATCTGAGATTGTGCTAAGATTTGAATAAAGGAATTACAACCTGCCATATTTTACCTTGCACTAAAACTATGCAAAACAACGTGAAGTGATTTTTTTTTGTAAGTTTTTCTCAAATTAGTCAATATTCTTGATAAGCAACTGCTAGACACACCTGATTATTGAAGATATTCAAGTTTCAATATTAGCTTTCCCTTTCAGCCTTTAGTTATAATTTTTGGAAGTAAAAAAAAAGTAATCCTCTGTTTACCAAACTTAGATATTTGCATTATTTTAAATATTTAATGACTAGAAAGAAAATAGAAAGGCTTGTCTTGAAAACTGAATATAATTGCAAATTATTTTTTAATATTTAGACATCGAATGCATGAAAGAAATCCCCACTTGGAAATCCCCAAACACAGATAAATTGGCAGCAGCTGTAATTAGCCCTGAGAGACGGTACGTGGACAACGACTTTGTTTTAAGTACTGTGCAGTTATAGAATATCTCACCTTGCCATACAAATATGGATTGCCTCAACTGTTGTGTTCTGACATACTATTGCAGGGATGACCAACTCTGGTCCTTGAGAGCCACAAACAGGCCAGGTTTTCAGGATATCCAGAATAAGCATGCATGAGAGAGATTTGCATAGAATGGAGGGAGTGACTGGGAGAGATTTGCATGCACTCCCTCCAAGGGTGGCTCAAGGCAATCTGCTGCCTGAGGTGAGGGATGAAATGGCACCCCCTTCCCCATGGCGTGGTGCAGGTGAAATCGAGGGCCAGGGCAGGGGGAAGTGATTGTCCAAGGTCACAGGGAGTGGCAGTAAGATTTGAACCCTGGCTTCCCTTGCTTGCGGCCCACTGCTCTAACCACTGTTTTTGGGCCTGTTATTTTTTTTGTTCAGTCTTTGGCGTCCCCACTAGGGAGTGCTGGAGAAATGTTTAATAGGGCAGGGCGGCCTTTGGCTGCCCCCCATCCTGGGCCTAGAAATAGGGCTCCTCCACTCCCTATTGCCTGCCTCTCGCCCTTCTCCAGGATTCCCCTGGGGGTGTGAGAGGTTGATGAATGGTGGGAGTCTGTGTGTGTGACACACTCTTAGGGCTGATACAAGGGTATTAAATACCCTAGACAAACCTTACAGCCTTTCATTCCTCCGTCCCTCCTCTCCCCACACAATTAAAACTTCTGCATTCTTTTCCATTTTAAAATGTATTAACCACTTCCCCAACCTAAAAAGGCAGTTCCCTGTACGGATCAGTCCAGACCGTGGGTTGTCTCCCAGCAGATGGAGTCAGAGCAAAAACTGAGAAGGCAGTTCCTTATTAGCTACTGCACCCTCTACATTCCCTCCGTATTCCTCTGACTCCAGCAGATGCGGGTTGCACCTACGGTTCTCCCTCTAACTTTAGAAAGGACATTTCTTTTACTGTTCTTCCTATAGCCTTTCTCTTTATTCTTCCTTGGATGGATCTTTAAAAAAAAAAGTTTAGACAGGCTGAACTTGCAGGCGGGGCTCCTGTTAGGGACATTCCTGTCTCACTGTCTCTTTATTATATTCCTGTATTAGTGGGGTAAGTTGTAATTTTCTTTTTCAGTTCTACCCTTTTGCTGCCCGGGTTATAAGCTGTGTTCCAGCCTCTCCCCTCTTTCTGGAGACCCTCGGCCCTGAGAGGTCGTTTTTCCTCAGGAGCAGCTTAGTGATCAGAGACTAGACATCCCTCTGATTTAAATAATACTAACTTCAGTCAGGTTCACTCCTGCACCTTTGGGTCGCGAAGATTAAAGCAGCACTGATTCTTACTGCTCCGCTGCCGGCAGCCTTCGGAGGTTTATTTTGTGATTCTTTCACTTACCTTCATGCTGTGCTCAGCGCGATGCTCCTGCTGTGGAGAGTCTGCTTACCAGCTCTCGATGGATGGATATTGTGCCGGGTGCCTCCCAGGCGGGGAGGGCACCTCGAGGTAGGAGGGAAGCTGCGATTCGCGCGCAAAGGCGCACCAGGCTGTGGAGGAGTCTGTCCCATTCCCGTCCGATGCGGGAACGACGGCAGTTTTGTTTTCTCAGAGTCCTGCTCCTGCGCAGTTCAACGATTGAGTTTCACCTCGGCAAGGCCCCCTCCCTTCCGGTTCTTACCCCGGCTGCCCTGCCGGATGCGGACCCACCATAGGGGGATCCTCCTCCTCCTCCTCCCCCTCCTTCTGGGCCATTTTTGATGGAATTTATTGTACTAATGCCTATCTGGCTCTGCTGAGCCAGCAGCAGCAGTCTGATCCTGCTCTCGTCCCTTCTCCACCTAAGGTACTCAGGTACACCAGTCACCTGATCTCTCTCATGCATACACACACACCCAGGCTTCCCACTCCCATGCTCGCTCTCCACGTGCACAGGCTTCTCATTCCCTGAATCACATTCTTTCTCTCAGATTCACACACACCAGTCTTTCTCTCACACACACAGTCACCTTACCAACCAGTCTCTCTCTCTCATGCACGCGCACACACACACAGGCTTCCCACTCCCATGTTCTCTCTCACATAATCAGGCTTCTTACGCCCATGCTTTCTCATATACCCAGATTTCTCACTTTCATGCTTTTTCTCTCTCACACACACACACAGCAGTCACTTCCCTGACTAATTCTCACACTCTCACATACACATCAGTCATCTCTCTGAGCAGTCACTTTCATTGTCTCTCACATATACACACACATCAGCTCTCTGATCAGTTTCTCTCAATCACACACAGGCTGGCTGGCTGCTCCTCTTTCTCTCCCTCACTTCCCCCCACCCCTTTCCCCCCCCCCCCCCCCCCCCCAAGCATAAATGGTAGCTGCTGCAGCCTCCTCCAGCCCCTGCAGGCTGCTGTCGCCTCTCCCGATTACCGGCTGCTTCGATTGCTCGGGGGCCGCTGCTGCTATTTTTCCACACGGCACAGCTTTCTCCTTCCCGTGTACCGCGTATCACTTCCTGGTCACGGGGGGGGGCGGGCGCGGGAAGAAGAAAAGGCCAGCCGCAAGTGCTACTACTACTGCTTTTTCTACCATCGCTGCCGTTCCCGCTGGGCTTGAATGTACTGATAGCCCGGTGGCAACGGTAGCAGGGAAGGAAGAGCAGCGGGAGAGACCGGGAGCACGCGACACACCTGCCGGTGCTTGGCGACTCACTGGTTGAGAAGCGCTGGTTTAGAGTATTAGAAGCTGCTTAGCATGTATTTGCATGCTAATGAACTCAATTAAATACATATGTGCTGGAGCTGAAATAGGAGATATTTGAAATCTTGTTATCCACGTGTTAGGACATATACTGTACAAAAATGCTGCTTTTCACATAGTAAATGGCCTAACATGGCTTTGGGAATGAGGCCTAAGTTTATGAATGAGACTATTTCCTGTTGAGAAATATTAGCAGGTTTTTTTTTCTTGGCTAGGTCTTTGTGTCCTACTAAAGCACAGTGATTCCTAAGGCATTGGTTTTAGGAGGACTTGAGGAGATGAGTGTTTTGGTCTGCTCCAGAAAGAATTTGAGGTCCCAGAGGGCCATCATACCCACAGGAGGTTACAGAATTTCTCGTAGGCAGAATCAGAAGCTCTTTCCAGTAGATAATGGCAGGGCAGCACTCTTGTCTCCACTGCATCCCTGCTCTAAAGACCACAGGAAAGGCTACACTATGGATCCGTGAGTTCAGTGAGCTGCTGTCTTCTGCCCACCTAGTCTGGGTTGAATTTTGGTACATCCCAATTGTCTGGCCTGGATAAGGAAGACGAAATTTAAACTTAGCTGAAAAAACTTACCTGTTAATTTCCGTTTCTTTAGGCCTACCAGACCAATCCAGAACCCATCCAGCTATCAAGGGCTCTGTCTGACAAGTTCAGAAAACTAATAGCGAGTACGCTGCGGCCCACTCTGGCAATTAGCCGCCTCATGACCTTAGTGTAGTGATTATTAATTCCTGGGTTAATGATCCTGGAGTAAAGTTTCTTGGCTGCATCAAGTTTTGATAGCAGTGATGATATGGAAACCAAAACAAACATTTTGTCATTTTTAGCTTTTATACTAGAGGCAGCAGATTTAGAACAGCTTACTGACTTTAGAAGAGAAATGTATCCTTGACCAGTTTCAGTTCAGCTTCAGAAAATATCTCCACAGAGCAGCAGTTAAAATTAATAATGTGGTAATCAAAGAAAATAAACCAACACTTCCTCTCTTGTGGTTTTTACTGAAGTAAAAACAGGCCAGGCTAACAAGCAGTGGCAAGTTGCTGTCCTTACAATCATAGATAGGCCCTAATATATTTCTCATTTATCATGAAAAGTTTACATGACCAATCATTACTTTATTCTTTGATTACAAGTTTCCTTTCATATCCTTAAATTTGTTACTATACAGTTAGTCCAATCACAGATCAAACCTGCAATCTGCAGCCAATCACGTTACCCTGTCCACCTATGCTCTAATGCTAAAGCGACAGCCCTTTGTCCTCCATCTTAGGCCTTATCCACCATTTCATGCTTCAAGGCAACATATTTAGGCCCTCCATTTTGAGAGCTACATCATTATGGGTGTCCAGTGCAGTACCTCATGATGATTTTCATTGTAGCAAACAGCAAGCAGTGCAAATTTCACTGTGACTATGGTTCCAGGTTCAGATCTAAAATGACCTCATTCTTTAATCTCAGCACACTTCATCATAAGACTTTAGCAACATATAGTAAACAACTAACTAGCTGAGCTTAGCAATATGTGCTCCACTGTATCATTCTCTGCAAAGCTAGCCTAACTGGAGACCCCCAAAATCACAACAGAGGGGTCTTTTCTAGTCTAATACCAGATATCCACAGGAGTGCCACAAGGCTCATCCTTGTCAGCAACACTGTTCAATATATATATCTTAATCTGCTCTGCAAGGTCCTGGCTTGTCTCTGTGTGAACTACAAGTTTTATGCTGACAGCATCCAGTTCTTTGTTCCATATGAACACTCATGGTCTTACACTTTCCTATTTCTCACTGTGTATAAATTCAGTGAAATTCTGACTTTGCATAGCCAGCTGCAGCTTAACATCCAAAAAGCTGAAATGACTTTTTTGTCCAATGTTAAGTCTCCTTGTATTGAATACCCTACACTTTTAACTTCTGCTTACAAGGCCCTCTTAGAGCCATGTGATTTCCACTTTGTTTTACAGTCTTACTTTAAACTGTCTGGACTATTGCATCTTATCGTACCTTAGTTGTATCAGTTTGATCTATTCAGGCTATGCAAATTATCCAGAACTCATGTAATGTGTCTACACTGGCTACCTATACAATGGCACTTCCCGGTTGCGTTGCTTATACATGCTATTAAACAATGATTCTTTTTGATTTGGATCGACATGGTTCTGTGGCTGTACAACTCAAGCACTTCAATGAGCAAATACATTTTTTTTCATGACATATCTCCAAAGCTGATGCACCTCACAATAACTAAAGATAGTGTTCTCGGGGGCTGGTCTACCCTAGGCAGACCAATGTAACACTGACCCCCCCCCCCCCCACCTCAAACACCACCTCAGTTGAATCTGCCTCTGACAGTGGAAGATTTAGAGTTATGGATACCCTCTTACAGTTCTCTCTCTCTCTCTCTCCTCACTCCTTTTTCACATTTTGAAAATGGTGCCCTCATTTACCCTGGTGGCGCCCTGCCCACTGATGCTGCCCTAGGCAACTGCCTAGTCCCGCCTAATGGATGTGCCAGCCCTGGCTGGTCCATGTCAATCATTTGTCCAGAATATTTTGGGAAATCTTTAGACTTATTTTCTTAGGCGCACCTCCATCAGACCCACCCGCCCCGCCCTACAAGGAACCCTTCGCACGCCGACTATCAAAACTATCAAACTTACCTCTACCATGAACAGAGCATTCTCACTTGCTGGCCCCACCCTATGGAACTCCCTACCCCCTGATATACGCACTGAGACCTCCACTCCTAAATTTAAAAAAAAACCTAAAAACCTGGTTGTTTATACAGGCCTACCCACATGCTCCCCCCTCCCAATGAAGAAGACCCTACAACAGGATATCGATAGGATAACCCATGCTTCTGACTCTCACCCTCCCTTAGCGTTTCTGCTACTCCCTAAACCCATTGGCCACCTCCCTGTAACTCATGACCCATCCTTCGCTCCTACCCCTGTATGCCCTCCTTTGTATTTTCCCTCTCCCTACTTTTCTCTCCCACACCCTTTTACCTCCGTTATGCTGTTTTCTCCACGACACACCATTTGAATCTCTGATTTACTCTGCTCAACACTGCTGTTTTAAACTTTATTATGATAACCTTGTATAGTTTAAGATTATTATTTTGCTAGTAACATGACACCATCAGAATTATTCTCTTTAAGATATATTTATTACTATTGTTGTCTAAGAATCCCTCTTTCATACTCCCTGTTAGTATATACATATATATCCCTTGTATATTGTTGCATAGAGCGATTAATTACACATATATCTCTTGTATATTTGTTTTCCACATTCTTTTTACTGTTCATTGTAAGGGCTATACCCACAAGTTATTAGTTGTATGTAAACCGATACGATGTGCCAACGGCTATTGGTATATAAGAAACTCCAAATAAATAAATAAATAAAATAAAGTAAGTGCTTGCCTGAAAAAAGAACCTGAATGACGGGAGCCAATGTGAACAGAAACTGAGTGATGTCATCACAGCAGTTGATGCAGTTTCTTGTTTGTATCTGTTTTTTCTTTAATGTATTTTTCTTTATATATAAATATATATATATTTATTTATTTATATATTTATTTATATATCTCTGTCTTTTTTTCAGTTACATTATGTATGATTGCAATCTGCTTTGAGCATACCATGTATGAATGTGGAATATACATTTTTAAAAAAATAATTGCCTTCGGTTGTCTTAGCTTTGATTTAGGATGCTGAAGGTGGCAACAGATCCCTGTAGGAGGAGTGAAATCAGCTTTGAGCTTTTTTCTTTGTTGCCATCTGCTGGCAGGGGGAGCATAATCCACTTGACTGGTCTAGCAGGACTAAAGGAAAGGAAAATAAGTATGTTTTTAAATGTCACCTGAAAAACCTAAGTTCTTACTGGGAAGGAAGCAGCTCTTGTAGTTTTTCAGAAATATTTTAACTGCCCTGTTCACAATAACACTCTTAGCCAAGGGGTCGATTTCCCCCCCCCACCCTTGAGCACTGAAGTTACTAGTTCAAGTTTTAGCCGCAACCTAACTGACTAGCCTGCTGTTTGCATGCTCAGGATTAGACTGCTGAACTTTACTGGCTAGCATAGGAAATAGGTGATAATTGGCTAAGGACTACCCTCCGTTGACTGGGAATGCCTCTAGGGCCAGCCACTTTTTAGAATGACTAGATTTAACCACTCAGGGTGGGATATGGCTGCCTAACTAATCAATTACATGATGCAGAAAAGTGGCCCCTTAAGGGACTTTCCCCTCTCTTTTGGGCTAAGCTATGTCCCCTGCACACGTCTGTAAAACATCAAACCATAGGCTATGACTCCTCCCATAGCACTTAATATATAGTTTAAGTCTGCAACACTTCATTGTAAGGTTCTAATCCACAAAATGTTAATTTTAAAACTAAAAAAAACAGTTGCCATGGATATTTTCATTTTTTATGCCTTTAGTGACAAACCCTATTAATGCAGATAGAATGCTTGTTGCAGACCAATTGATGGGGCACCCAAGTTCAGTGCTTCCTAACCTGGTTCTCAAGGCCCATCCAGCCAAGCTAGTTTTCAGGGTATATACATTGAGGTGCATATTTTTATGGTCTCTATATATCCATGAGGTTAAAAATAAATACTAATGTCTTAGTATATTAAAAAAGAAATGCCATATTAGCCCATACCAAAGGTCCATTAAGCCCAGCAACCTGACTCTAACTGTGGCCAATCCAGGTCACAAGTACCCAGCAGGATCCCAAAGAATAGATCCATTCCTTGCTCATAACCAGGGCTATTCCATGGCTTTCCCAAATCGACATGGCTAATGATGGTTCATAGACTTTCCTCCTGTAACTTGTCTAAATGCTTTTTAAATCCAGCAACACTGTTTCACCACATCCTCTAGCAACAAATTCCACAGTCTAATTGTGTGCTGAATGAAAAAAATGCTTTCTCCAATTTGTTTTTAAATATTCTACCTAATAGTTTCACAGTGACCCCTAGACCTAGTACTATTTGAAAGGGTAAATAGCCATACCCTGTTTATCCATTACACCCCCATTCAAGATTTTATTGAATTCTATCATCTTTTGTATCTCCATATATTCAAATCTATATTCCAGTGTATTTAGAAAGTGGCTTAGCCATTTAATATATAATACACAAACACTTGCTGTATGGGTAAAATTAATGATTTATGGAATGATTTACATACTACAGATGCCGCTCTGTAGATTTGGATCTGAACCAAGCCCACTTGGATAACACACACAAGAAAAAAGGAGGAAAGGTGTTTGGAAGCCTAGAAAGAGGGTTGGATAAAATGATTACAATGCTTACTCCAAGCAAAAGAAAAGGATCCACAAGGGACGGACCAAGAAAATTAAGGGTAAGATTTTTCTTTTTCAAAGAACTTTCTTTAGAAATCCTCCAGCAATCAAGTGTGTGTGTGGGGAGAGGGGTGTGTGACAAAAATGTTTACTCTGTCAAACACGTAAAGCAAAAGAATCAAAACTTTAACCCCTAAAATGATCTCGTGTGAATTACTGCTTCATTTACTCTCCTGTATTTCATCAATATATAAAGATGGATAGATAGTAGTTTCATATATTTAGCTAATCAAGGCACCATCAATTTGAACTCTCGCCTTCCTTCACTTTTATGTATATCTTTATATTCTTTCTCACTAATGCTAACTGATGAAGCTATTAAGTCTTTTTTGTATTTTTACTAGTCCACTGTTTACTTAGCTTTTCAACTCCTGACGGCTGGGTTTCGGAGATGTCTCCTTTGTCAGGGAACAGTTGACATGAACAATCAAAAATGTTACTACTTGCATCTGGCGGCTCAGTTCTTTTTATTAAAAAGGTGTGAGAACCCTTTCAAACCCTCCAAGTATTTTTATACTAAACATGTGACTTGAACACTGCCAATGGAAACTAAGATGGACGACATCAAATCAGCGATAACCAATCAAGTTCTTTGTTTAAATACCTGGGAGCATAAGAACATGCCATACTGGGTCAGAGCAAGGGTCCATCAAGCCCAGCATCCTGTTTCCAACAGTGGCCAATCCAGGCCATAAGAACCTGGCAAGTACCCAAAAACTAAGACTATTCCATGTTACTGTTGCTAATAGCAGTGGCTATTCTCTAAGTGAACTTAATAGCAGGTAATGGACTTCTCCTCCAAGAACTTATCCAATCCGTTTTTAAATACAGCTACACTAACTGCAGTAACCACATCCTCTGGCAACAAATTCCAGAGTTTAATTGTGCGTTGAATAAAAAAGAACTTTCTCCGATTAGTTTTAAATGTGCCCCATGCTAACTTCATGGAGTGCCCCCTAGTCTTTCTACTATCCGAAAGAGTAAATAACCGATTCACATCTACCCGTTCTAGACCTCTCATGATTTTAAACACCTCTATCATATCCCCCCTCAGCTGTCTCTTCTCCAAGCTGAAAAGTCCTAACCTCTTTAGTCTTTCCTCATAGGGGAGCTGTTCCATTCCCCTTATCATTTTGGTAGCCCTTCTCTGTACCTTCTCCATTGCAATTATATCTTTTTTTGAGATGCTGCGACCAGAATTGTACACAGTATTCAAGGTACAGTCTCACCAAGGAGCGACAGAGGCAGCATGACATTTTCCGTTTTATTCACCATTCCCTTTCTAATTCCCAACATTCTGTTTGCTTTTTTGACTGCCGCAGCACACTGAGCTGACGATTTCAATGTGTTATCCACTATGACGCCTAGATCTTTCTTGGGTTGTAGCACCTAATATGGAAACCAACATTGTGTAATTATAGCATGGGTTATTTTTCCCTATATGCATCACCTTGCACTTATCCACATTAAATTTCATCTGCCATTTGGATGCCCAATTTTCCAGTCTCACAAGGTCTTCCTGCAATTTATAACAATCTACTTGTGATTTAACTACTCTGAACAATTTTGTGTCATCTGCAAATTTGATTATCTCACTCGTCTTATTTCTTTCCAGATCATTTTTAAATATATTGAAAAGTAAGGGTCCCAATACAGATCCCTGAGGCACTCCACTGCCCACTCCCTTCTACTGAGAAAATTGTCCATTTAATCCTACTCTCTGTTTCCTGTCTTTTAGCCAGTTTACAATCCATGAAAGGACATCACCACCTATCCCATGACTTTTTACTTTTCCTAGAAGCCTCTCATGAGGAACTTTGTCAAACGCCTTCTGAAAATCCAAGTATACTACATCTACCGGTTCACCATTATCCACATGTTTATTAACTCCTTCAAAAAAGTGAAGCAGATTTGTGAGGCAAGACTTGCCCTGGGTAAAGCCATGCTGACTTTGTTCCATTAAATCATGTCTTTCTATATGTTCTATGATTTTGATGTTTAGAACACTTTCCACTATTTTTCCTGGCACTGAAGTCAGGCTAACTGGTCTGTAGTTTCCTGGATCACCCCTGGAGCCCTTTTTAAATATTGGGGTTACATTAGCTATCCTCCAGTCTTAAGTACAATGGATGATTTTAATGATGGGTTACAAATTTTTACTAATAGGTCTGAAATTTCATTTTTTAGTTCCTTCAGAACTCTGGGGTGTATACCATCCGGTCCAGGTGATTTACTACTCTTCAGTTTGTCAATCAGGTCTACCACATCTTCTAGGTACACTGTGATTTAATTCAGTCCATCTGAATCATTACCGATGAAAACCTTCTCCAGTATGGGTACCTCCCCAACATCCTTTTCAGTAAACACCGAAGCAAATAAATCATTTAATCTTTCCACGATGGCCTTATCTTCTCTAAGTGCCCCTTTAACCCCTCGATCATCTAACGGTCCAACTGACTCCCTCACAGGCTTTCTGCTTCGGATATATTTTAAAAAGTTTTTACTGTGAGTTTTTGCTTCTACGGCCAATTTCTTTTCAAATTCTTTCTTAGCTTGTCTTATCAATGTCTTACATTTAACTTGCCAACGTTTATGCTTTATCCTATTTTCTTCTGTTGGATCCTTCTTCCAGTTTTTGAATGAAGATCTTTTGGCTAAAATAGCTTCTTTCACCTCCCCTTTTAACAATACCGGTAATAGTTTTGCCTTCTTTTCACCTTTCTTAATGTGTGGAATACATCTGGACTGTGCTTCTAGAATAGTATTTTTTTAACAATGACCACGCCTCTTGGACATTTTTTATTCTTGTAGCTGCTCCTTTCAGTTTTTTTCTAACAATTTTTCTCATTTTATCAGTTTCCCTTTTGAAAGTTTAGCACGAGAGCCATGGATTTGCACACTGTTCTTCCAGTCATTAAATCAAATTTGATCATATGATCACTATTGCCAAGTGCCCCACCACAGTTACCTCTCTCACCAAGTCCTGTGCTCCACTGAGAATTAGATCTAAAATTGCTCCCTCTCGCGGCGGTTCCTGAACCAATTGCTCCATAAAGCTATCATTTATTCCATCCAGGAACGTTATCTCTCTAGCGTGTCCCGATGATACATTTACCCAGTCAATATTGGGGTAATTGAAGTCTAAAATATACAAAAATGTGGAACCCAAACAAAACTTCAAAAATTTTTAGCCTATGAAGGTGTCAGCAAGCCTTGACGTTATGTGTCACTTTTCACTTAGACACTAACCGGTCTTATCGATCATTCACCTTCCTCATTTTATTTAATGCAAACAATTTTTTCTTTTTTCTATTTATTTTTCTTTTTCTTATTCAATGGATTAAAAATGTCCTCCGTTTATATTAACCAGAATGACTCTTTCAAAAATGGTTACCAGCATTGCCCTACACTGGCCGGTGTTTCGCTGGGTAAGCTTCCTCAGGGGCGAGTAAAGATCATTGTAATAAGAGCCATATATCTTTTTCGACGGGACCAGACGTCTCAACCATCTCACAGAAACTACGAACGGATTGAAGTCATTTCTGTGAAGTCTCCCATTATTACCGCACTACCAATTTGTATTTCACTGTCAGTCTCACCATCCTGATCAGGTGGACGGTAGTATACTCCTATCACTATAGTCTTCCCCGGCACACAAGGGATTTCTACCCATAATGATTCAATTTTGTATTTAGTCTCATGCAGGATGTTTATCCTGTTGGACTCTATGCCATCCCTGACATAAAGCGCCACACCTCCTCCCAGGTGCTCCTCTTTGTCATTGCGATATAATTTGTACCCCGGTATAGCACTGTCCCATTGGTTATCCTCTTTCCACCATGTCTCTGAGATGCCAATTAAGTCTATGTCATCATTTACTGCTATACATTCTAATTCTCCCATCTTACTTAGACATCTGGCATTAGCATACAAACATTTCAAAGTGTGTGTTTTGTTTGTATTTTCCTTCTTCTTTTTAATTGATAGGGATAAGTTAGAATTTTTTAGCTCAGGTGAGTTTTTAGTTACAGGCACTTGGACTGCTTTTCTTATTATTGGAACCTCACTGTCGCGATGCCCTAATTCTAATGCATCATTAGTATCCTTTGAAGATACCTCTCTCCGAACCATGCGCTGCTGAGCGACTGTCTGCTTTTCCCTTTGTTCTAGTTTAAAAGCTTTTCTATCTCCTTTTTAAAGGTTAGCGCCAGCAGTCTGGTTCCACCCTGATTAAGGTGGAGCCTATCCCTTTCGTAAAGACTTCCCCTTCCCCAAAAGGTTCCCCAGTTCCTAACAAAACTGAATTCCTCTTCCTTGCACCATTGCCTCCATTTGTAGCATATGAATCCAATACTGTTCACGATAATTTGATCTTGATGGATAATTGCCACCTCTAATTGTATGTTCAATTTGTTCAATAGTTGCCCACCATAATTGACTGGAAGTGTGTTCTAAACAATGAGTAACGATAGGAGCTACTGCTGTTGCCGTATTAATCAGAGACCGATATTCTAATAAACTAACTTTGATTTGCTGGCTAGTGCGTCCCATGTACACCTTCGGGCAAGGACACACTACTACGTAGACCACATCCTTAGATAGAACCATTAATTGTCAATCGTGCCTTTTTAAAATAAAAAATGAGCCGTCAGATGCAAGTAGCAGCATATTTGATTGATCTTGTCGACTGTTCCCCTGATGGAGACATCTCCGAAACCTGGCCAAGTCGAGAGTTGAAAAGTTAAGTAAACAGTGGACTAGTAAAGATACATAAGAGACTTTTAATAGCTTCATCGGCTGGCTTTAGTGATATACATTAGTGAAGGAAGGCGAGAGTTCAAATTGTTTCACATGAGAGCACAGCATAATCAAACTATTTGAAAAAAATAGGTTGTGAAACTGCATTTATCAAACTTTGGTGGTGTTAATGATTATAATATATGAAGTATTAGGCAACCATGTTGGTACCTTGATCAGCTAAATATATGAAACTACCACCTATCCATCTGAAATACAGGAGAGTAAATGAAGCAGTAATTGACACATGAGTTCATTTTAGGGGTTAAAGTTTTTTGATTCTTTTGATATAATTCCTGTTAACCCCATAAGTGAAGATTGTTTGGGTAGTTAGTGTTAAATAATTTGAGCAAGCAAAAGAACCAAGTGGTTACTCTGTACTGTATATCGATTGTGCAGATATAAATTGATGGGTTCCCTAAAATGCACAAATATATGATGTGGTGTGGAAGAATAGCCTAATAGAGCAGCAGGCTGCAAACCAAGGAAGCTAGGGTTCAAATCCCACTGGTGTGTGCTCCCTGTGACCTTGGGCAAGGTACTTCACGCGCCCTTGCCTCAGATACAAACTTAAGGTCCCATTTACTAAACATTTTTCTCATAGATATAAAATGGGGAAAAAACCTTTAGTAAATAAGCCCCTTAGATTGTAAACCTTCTAGAAACATGGAAATACCTGAATGTAATCCACTTTGAAATGGCTGACCAGTCACAAAAGGCAGAATATAAATCAAAAAACTAAATTCCTTATTGTGCCACCAAATCCGGCCCCCTCCTCCAATCAGCAGATGGAAGCACTGTTTTGATATCACCCCATATAAGGACGTGTACTACCTGCAGCTCTTTAATATTCTGTCTCCAGCAGATGGAAGCACTGTTTTGATATCACCCCATATAAGGACGTGTACTACCTGCAGCTCTTTAATATTCTGTCTCCAGCAGATGGAAGCACTGTTTTGATATCACCCCATATAAGGACGTGTACTACCTGCAGCTCTTTAATATTCTGTCTCCAGCAGATGGTAGAGTTGCAGTCCTGCAGGTGGAACATTTCTTGGATAAATTGTTTCTAGAACAGTTTTGGTTCTACTTTTCTGCCCTTGGTTGAGCAAAGATACCCAGAGGAGTCAGTGGCCCTTATTCTTGCTTGTTGCCATGCTGGGAAGGGAGACTAACCAGTGGTGCTGGCTTTTTTCCTCTACTCCCTGGTATCTCAAGCCTGTCTGCTGTTTCCAGGGTTGGTGGGGCCCAGAGGTCTGGGTCTAGATGGTTAAGGAGATGTAGCAAGACCGTAGATCCTTCTCAAGGACAGTACTCTTGCTCTGAGTTTTATAAAGATTTTTTCTTTAAAAAAAAAAAATAATGAAAGGAGAAGCTCAAGAGGAAAGGTTTGCAACTGCTATGCTGCTGCTCTGGGGAGTTGCTTCAGAGGGTGGAGGAAAGATGAGGGGTTGGGCCTCAACTGTCCTTCACCCCCCCCCCCCCTTCAGAGCATGTCATTGCCAATGGAGTGTGGGAAACTCTGCCACACTTGTGGGATTTGCTGTGCGATCACTTCAGCATTTGTCTCTGCTGTGGCTGCACTGGAGGGGGGAGAAGGTTGTTGGAGTACCCCTCCTGTAAGAGAAGAGGATGCAGGGCTCAATGGACTTTTTGAGGTGGGCCCAAATAAAGGATCAGCCAGGAGAGATGCGGCATGGGAGCATGTGGTGGCCATCTTTGATTCTAGTGCCAGCAGTAATGCAGGAAGGAGACCTGTCTTCTGAGCTTCCCATCTTAGTTCTTTAACCAGTCCCCAAATTGGGTGCTTTAATCTTCATTTTAGGGTGGACCGGGTTCAGTTCGAATGGGGAGAAAGAATAATCCTCCAGGGTCCTCTGGCATGTCTATTCACTCTTTACTCTTATTGTTCACACTGAAGATAGAGAACCTCCAACAGGTACCAAACAGTTCAGAAAAGAAGCAATGAAGGCAATAGGGTAGGAAAATCAGGAAACACTCAGAAGTCTAAGAATGGTGGTCAAATAAAATAGTCTTTACTTCAACTTAAATAAAAGAATCCAAGCCACAATGCCAAAAATACAGAGCAGCATAAAATATAATAGTAATGAAGATGGTTAATTTGTCCATCTTAGGTGTTACCTCCCTTCTCACTTCTCTTGCACCATTATCCATAGAGAAAAAAACTGCTCTACTTGCAATGTGGGAAAATTTGGAATGGGGTTCCACTATAAAGTCACTCTGCAAATAGAAGAAAATCCCCAAGCACAAAATCTGTAGGACAACTTGTTTTGTTCCCACATACAAAAACATTCAACTTCAATTGGTCCAAGTTTTAACTTTTTTTCTTCAAACTGGAAAAAAAACTGTATCACTATCTCTTGGTTTTAGCCCTTTAGTCCTTGTATCAAAAGTATCTAAAATCTTCTTCCCCTTCAGATCTCTCAGCAATCAGACTCTTACTTCAAATCCTCACTCTTGTCCCAAGTACTCGGGGATACCGGAGGTAAGCCCTTCCCTTCAAATTGGTCAAGTCAAAGTCCAAAAAAATCCTTTAATCCAAACATTCAGTAGCAAAAATACTCCAGTTGATGAGCAGAGGCCTACCCAAAAGTAGTCAGCACTCTTCCTTCTGCGACCCTAAGTCCCAAAGCTTCTCTCCTCCTCCTAGATCCTGGATCTAGGAGGAGGAGAGAGCTCTCCAAAAAGTATTTGAAATCCTAGGGAGAATGTCAAAATACGAACTCCTTTTGCTTGAAATCCTGTAGGAATATTTAGCTGCCTCCTTCCCTCTGAAGTTCTGAGCTTTCTTCTGGGCAATATATACCCCAGATGCCATACGCCCAAAAGGTGGGGCTATCACATGAGGAATCAAAAATACAAACTTTTCCTATAGCTATTAGTATTCAAATTACAAGAGAAATATTAGTGACTGCTTGAACTCCCCATCACATCTCCTGTACTTTGTTTTGTGGTGGTGGTAAATCCCTTGGAGGCAAGGAAAACAAGGGTCTTTGGAGCCTTTGGTTAAGGATATGTCACAGTTGTTTGCTCCCTTTTCCCCAGAGCTTATAGCTTGCATGTACCAATTTATTTTGATTAATCAGTGCTGCTCCATTAAGATCTAGTCTGGGTCTTGTCTTCAGCAGCTCTTTAGGTGCCTTCTTAGCCAAAGAGGGCTAGGTGGGATTCAGAGCCTGATTTGGAATTCAACTTAGTGGTTTTGGGGACAGGGTCATTGAAGGGGCAGTCCTGGAAGATTTCAGTGAGCTGGAAGGAGATCTGAAGGATGAGGAAATCACTGCAGCAGAGGGAGATATCACAGGTAGTCAGACTAGTCAAGAGAAGTTGATGGCTGTGATTTTGCAAGTGCTGCAAAATTTGGTATACTTGAATAGCAGGTGGAATCCACCATATCCCATCTTGGAAGGTCTCAGAAGACCAGCTACATTTTTTCTCTCTATGTAGAGTGGTTATGGCCTTAATTTTCGCAGAGTGGGAGACTCTGGATGCAGGCCTGAAAGTGGGCAGAACTATGTGCCAGTTGTACATTCTCACTGATGAGGCAGTGGAGAAGATGAAGTTTCCTAAGGTGGATGCTGTGGTTATGAAGTCCACATTTTCTGTGAAATGGAGTACAGCACTGAAGGATGCTCAGGACAGGAAGATAGAGCTCCATCTGAAGAATGTCTTTGAGGTAGTGGCTTTGGCTCTCTGGGCAGTGATTTGTAACAGCTTTATGTCCTGGGCATGTTAGTGCTGGGTGCAACAAATCCCAATGGGCAGTTCAGATGAAGGTCGAACTGCACAGGAGGAGGAGAAACTGGTCTTGCCTTCTTAATGGATGCCCTTTGATTTGATTAGAACCTTGGTCAGGAGGATGGCAGCTTCTGAGTTGGCCAGGTGCTGGCTTTGGCTACATAATTGGGCTGCAGATGTGTCCTCCACGGCAAAGTTCAGTAAGCTGCCTTTCCAGGACAGGCTTCTTTTTGGGGAAGACCTAGAAAATCTGGTGAAGATCGTGGGAGAGAAGTCATCTCATAAGTTGCTGGAAGATAAGACCAAGAGCTCTCAGAAGGGACTTCCTAGTAGAACCAAATTTCAAGAGGTGAGGCATTACCAACTTGTAAGAGGAATGTCCACTCAAAAAGGGCATGGTGACAGGTTTTTGTCTTTTCATACAGGTAGAAGGAATTCGAGGGATGGTAGCACAGGCAGTGCATGGAGGTCCAAGGGTTCACCACGAGCTGCAAAGTGTTCATACCTCAGTACAGCAGATTGGTCAGTTGACCCAGTTTTATGGGGAGTGGACTCAAATTACATCAGACCAGTGATTCCTTTCAATCGTACAAGAGGGCATGCCTTACAATTTTTTGTTAGATGCCAGATACTTTTATATTCTCCCTTTGCTATTCGCCAGTTAAGAGAGAGGTTACTCTGTATTGTCTTCAGTTGGATGCTGTGCCGGAGTAGGAATAGAATCATCAAAAAGAATTAAAACTACATGTGAGATAAAGAATAATGAAGGTGGAGTAATCCTCATAAATGAGCTGATAATGTTAAGTTTGAAGTAGCGTTTTTGAAACAACACTTATGTATAGAAAGACAACATCTTTGTTATCTAAAGTGAAACTATGCATTTGCTACAAATTTTAATCATAGGGTACTCCAACCTCCCTATCTCTCCACACCACCTCTTTGAGAACAATAAATAATTTTACTGATGTGTGTTTTTCAAATTTTTGGAGATAAGCAACTTATGAACGGTTCCACTACTGGTATAGTGCCTGTATAACACCCGACACACTGCGTGTTTCGTTGCCTTCCTCAGGGGCCTTAATATATCATTTTCTATAAGATAAAGCAAAAGTTACAAGTATCCACATAACAACCAATAACAAAACAAGTGCAATGCTCAATACATATGTCTTTTCAAAACTTTTCCTCTTGCTGCTACACAGTGGCCATAGCGTTTTTTACAAGGAATCGCCATTGAAGAAACGACCTAAGCTTTAAACAGCACAATGACTCACAAACTAACCAATCAGCCAGCAGGTATCTGTACATCTACCAATCAAAAGAACCTGGAAAAAAAAGACCTTTTAAACCAATGTCATCCATTCGACGTTTTCATTTATGCCCGCTGGAAATTCCAAACCTAAATTGAAAATCCAGCGTTGTTCTCTCTAATTTAATTGGGAACGAATATCCCCCCCTCTATTGGATACTTGTACCATATCCAAAATTGTCCAAAATAGATGTTTGAGTAAACAGTGTTTAACAATTGGGGTTTCAGTGTTGTGTATGCAAGTGGCTATGGTGTTCTCTCAAACGTACCCTGATTGGTTGAGAGGTGCGGCCGACATAGAGCTGAGGACAAGGGCATTGTAACACGTATACTACATTACAAGAATTACAATCACTGCTAAATGACTTTTTATAATTTTTACCAGTAATCGGATGTTGCCAAATACTGCCCTGTATTGCTGTTACGCACATATCACAGTTCCCGCATGCCTTATGGCCATCATCAAAAGGTAATTGTCCAGTGTGAGGTAAAGAGGCACAAACGACTTGATTTTTAATATTAGGTCCTCTTTGGCAAGATGATATATGTTGTTCTGAAAATATAGAGTGAAGTTGCAAAACATGCCAATGACAGCATATGCTTTGGACAATAGCTGAAGATTTGTCTGTATGTTGTAAAACACAAACATAACCCGATGGAGAACGTCTGCTCTGATACTCCAGTAGAGAAGCTCTGGGTGCATATAATGCTCTTTTGTAGGCAACACGAATAGCTGATAATGGATAACCCCGATCAAGAAAACGTAATGCAAATAATATGCTTGTTTTTTTAAAGTCCTCCAAAGATGAACAAAGTCGACGCAAACCGAAAGTACTGACTAACTGGAAGTCCATTCTTGAATGCTTTAGGGTGAAAGCTGTGGTATCTCAAGAGTATTACGATCAATATCCTTGCGATATAATGTGGTGGTAATATAAGAACATAAATACCGACCTTGATGATCCAAAAATGGAATTTTAGAAAAATCATATTGCGAAGTGAATTTCAAATCCTCATCAATGGTGTTTAACCAATCCAAAAAATGCTTTAAATCATGTTAATTAGAATTCCAGAAAAATAGATCATTGATATATCTGATCCAAAAGGTAATATGTTGAAAACATGGAGATGTATAAATCTTAGTGCAATCCAATCTGTTCATGGCTAAATTAGCTATCGATGGGGCCACTGAAGACCCCCATGGCGATCCCATGAATCTGTAAATAAAATTTGTCAGAGAACATAAAATAATTGGGCCAGGTTGTAAAACTTGTGCGCGCAACCCAGCTTACACAAATCTCTGCCCAATTTTATAACATGCGCGCAGCCGCACGCATGTTATAAAATCCAGGGTCGGCGCGCCCAAGGTTTTCCCCGTTCCCTCCAAGGCTGCTCTGAAATCGGAGCGACCTTGGAGGGAACTTTTTTTTTTTTTGATCCCCTGCCCCCCCCCCCCAAATCTTATTTGATGGAGTTACGCCTGCCAGCCGGCTGCCAGCACACAAACCTCTGGTATGGCCGCTGTACCAGAGGACTTGGAACCACGCCGGCCCTGCTTCCGATCCGCCCATTTTCGAAAGCCCTGGGACATACGCGCGTCCTGGGGCTTGTGCGTGCTGCCGAGCCTATGCGAAATAGGCTTGGTGCGCGCAGGGGGGCAGATTTTCTTGGGTTATGCACGTAGCCTTTGAAAATCTGCTCCATTATGTTTTAGAACTATTTGGGCAATAGCTAATAAAAATGACACGGGAACCCGATCGTGCGATTGAGTGGAACGAACCTCTGGGACAATATCCATTGCAACTGAATGCGATACATTAGTGTATAAAGAAACCATGTCCATAAATACTAAAATTGTTTGACAAAATGACATTCTGTAGTTTATTAAGTACTTGTGTAGTATCCTGTATGTAAGAGTGCATAATTTTGACGTGCTTCTGCAGGAATTTGTCTAGAAAATAGCCAGAGGCTCCGATAGAGATTCATTGCTGGAAATAATGGGTCGCAGTGGAGGCTTGTCTAAAGTTTTGTGCACTTTTGGGACCCTATAAAGAACTGGAATGCGAGGATAGGACACGTACAAAAATGAACATTCTTTCCTGGTCAAAAATGTAGTTTCCGATAACATATTTTTAATGTGGGATTGCAGTTGTGGTGTTGGATCTTCATCTAGGAACTCATAGTATTTGACATCTTGGACGTGTTCCATTAGTCCCAAAATATATTGAGCTGTATCTTGGATGACAATACTGCCGCCCTTATCAGCGGCCTTGATTACAATGGACATATTGGACGATAAAGAATGCAAAGCCTCCCACATCTCTGCTGTAAAATTAACATTTTTTAGCATCTATCAATTCAAGGTCTTTAATGTCTTGTAGGACTAGGTCTCTAAAAGTCGCTATATGTGGATCTAAAGGGCCAGATGGAACCCACTTGAATGGTGAATTATACAAGAGAAACGACGACCCGAGGAATTTCATTTGAAGCACAATATAATTTCACTTGAAGTTTACGGATGAACCGATGGATAGAAACCAGACTATGAAAGGGGTCGTGCTTGAAAAAGGGGACAAACAATAGACCCAAATCCAAAACTTGTTTTTGTACCCCAGTTAGTACAGTAGTAGATAAGTTAATTGTTGTTGATCCTGTCGGGACTTTGATCATGTTTGAGGACCCTTCCAATCGGTGTAAGCTTGCGAAATGGGGTCTTTCCATGGCGGTCTGCGGTAAGTGTATTGTTGCCAATGACCTCACCTGCCTCTGCCTAAAAAAGGCTGAGTGTTTTGTCCTCTACCTTGAATTCTGTATTGACCATTATCAGATCCATCAGAGCTATCACCATCTGAACTTTCAAAAGTGACTCGACGAAGTGCATGTTCTCCCTTATTTAACCAACGATAAACATTGGAGGAATAGTCAAATTCGTCACGTATCAATTTCTTGACCTTTGCTTGTTTTAAGGATGAACGAAACTCCTCCAGCATATTTTTGTGTTTATCGATAATCATATCTAAACATTCAATGGAAAATTCATTTTTAATTTGTGTATCTAGTTCTGTCAGTTGTCCAATCATTTCTACTATGGAGACCTTGGTCCGTTCAACAATTAAATCCATCATATCTATGGAACATTTATTGAGGATTGATATCCATTTTGCAATAAAGGCTTTCTCTTCTTGAAACAGAAAAGGGTATTTGTTCATCCACAATCCTCGGGGGATGATCTGTTGACGTACATATTGTATCATCTTTGCAGAATGGAGCTCAGATCTAATTAATTTCTTCTGTAAATCCATATATTCAAAGTTGGAATCAATATGACTATGTTCATCGTCCAATAAAGCTTGTCCTTGGAGCACGTCAGTTACATAGTCGTCTGAGTAACTAAATGTTTCTTTCAATTTGGCGGAATCCATTATCCGTAATATT
Organism: Rhinatrema bivittatum; assembly: GCF_901001135.1. Taxonomy (NCBI): domain Eukaryota; kingdom Metazoa; phylum Chordata; class Amphibia; order Gymnophiona; family Rhinatrematidae; genus Rhinatrema; species Rhinatrema bivittatum. Next base: position 271,885,885 of record NC_042622.1, read on the forward strand.
TAACAGTATGAATTTCACGAACTGGTAATCATGCGGTAATAACCATCAAAAAGAATCAAAACCACATGTGAGATAAAGAATAATAATGGTGGAGTAACCCTCATAAATGAGCTGATAACATTACGTTTGAAGTAGTGTTTTTGAAACAATCACTTATGTATCGAAAGACAACATCTTTATTTAAAGTGAAAGTATGCGTTTACTACAAATTTTAATCATAGGGTACTCCAACCTTCCTATCTCTCCATGCCACCTCCTTGAGAACAATAAATAATTTTACTGATTGCTTATCTCCAAACATTTGAAAAAAATACACATCATGAACTGTTCCAGTACTGGTATAGTGCCCGTATAACGCCCGACTCAGCGCGTGTTTTGTTTTGCCTTTCTCAGGGGCCTTAATATATAATTTTCTATAAGATAAAACAAAAGTTACAAGGGGTTAATAAACATGTGGATAAAGGTGAACCGGTAGATGTAGTGTATTTGGATTTTCAGAAGGCGTTTGACAAAGTCCCTCATGAGAGGCTTCTACGAAAACTAAAAAGTCATGGGATAGGAGGCGATGTCCTTTCGTGGATTACAAGCTGGTTAAAAGACAGGAAAGAGAGTAGGATTAAATGGTCAATTTTCTCAGTGGAAAAGGGTAAACAGTGGAGTGCCTCAGGGATCTGTACTTGGACCGGTGCTTTTCAATATATATATAAATGATCTGGAAAGGAATACGACGAGTGAGGTTATCAAATTTGCAGATGATACAAAATTATTCAGAGTAGTTAAATCACAAGCAGACTGTGATACATTGCAGGGGGACCTTGCAAGAATTGAAGATGGGGCATCCAAATGGCAGATGAAATTTAATATGGAAAAGTGCAAGGTGTTGCATATAGGGAAAAATAACCGTTGCTGTAGTTACACGATGTTAGATTCCATATTAGGAGCTACCACCCAGGAAAAAGATCTAGGCATCATAGTGGATAATACTTTAAAATTGTCATCTCAGTGTGCTGCAGCAGTCAAAAAAGCAAACAGAATGTTGGGAATTATTAGGAAGGGAATGGTTAATAAAACGGAAAATGTTATAATGCCTCTAACGCTCCATGGTGAGACCTCACCTTGAATACTGTGTACAATTCTGGTCGCCGCATCTCAAAAAAGATATAGTTGCGATGGAGAAGATATAGAAAAGGGCAACCAAAATGATAAAGGGGATGGAACAGCTTCCCTATGAGGAAAGGCTGAAGAGATTAGGGCTGTTCAGCTTGGAGAAGAGACGGCTGAGGGGGGGATATGATAGAGGTCTTTAAGATCATGAGAGGTCTTGAACGAGTAGATGTGACTGTTATTTTCACTTTCGAATAATAGAAGGACTAGGGGGCATTCCATGAAGTTAGCAAGTAGCACATTTAAGACTAATTGGAGAAAATTCTTTTTCACTCATCTCACAATAAAGCTCTGGAATTTGTTGCCAGAGGATGTGGTTAGTGCAGTTAGTGTAGCTGGGTTCAAAAAAGGTTTGGATAAGTTCTTGGAGGAGAAGTCCATTAACAGCTATTAATCTAGTTTACATAGGGAATAGCCACTGCTATTAATTGCATCAGTAGCATGGGATCTTCTTAGTGTTTAGATAATTGCCAGGTTTTTGTGGCCTGGTTTGGCCTCTGTTGGAAATAGGATGCTGGGCTTGATGGACCCTTGGTCTGACCCAGCATGGCAATTTCTTATGTTCTTATGTTCATAACCAATCTCCCTATATCAAAGCCATCCCTTCAGCTGGTGAAGTGAGAGAAATCACGAGTACAGGTGATTAAAAAAAAAAAAAATTGGTTCGTTCTTGATCATTTTCAATCCTGTAGTACCACAGGTCTCCTGGGTTTTGCAGCTGGAGACATAGGCTGATGGCCTCTTCAAATTGCAGAGCTTCAACTCTTGAGTGGATTTTTCAACTGCACATCTGCCAGTTGCGTTGGCAAGACTGCGGCACAAGACACTGCCACCGCATTGCTAGAGTTATGGAACACTGTCGAGGCGCTGTCCTCTTTCTCTGGGGATAGGGAAATATCTACGGTACCTGAATGTAAACCGATATGATATCTCAGATCGAATGTCGGTATATAAAAATAATAAATAATAAATAAATAAATCTTCAGTGCTAGTTGGGCAGGTCCCCCCCTGTGTCACCTAAAACAAAAACTGGCAGTCTGCAGAATTCACCATCAAGGCCTCAACTAGCACTCAAAAGATGAGCACGGTCGCACCAAGCATCGCTACAGTTGCGGGTGAGTTAACCAGGGAAACAGGTTGGCAATGCATGCTTCATGAGGAGTGAGTGCCTGTGCCTGCAACCAAAAAGAAGGAAAAGGCAAAGCACAGGGCCAGCCTCAGTTCAAGTAGTGCCAATACATCAGATTCCGATACCTCGGCAGATGACAGACCTCTGAGGCCTGCAACAGAGACAGAGCAGATATCCAGAGTATCTACGGCGCACTCTACTTTTTCACAGCTCTGGGAGAGCATGCCAAAAGCTCTTTGCTGAAACATAAGGGAATGTACTTACATAGATATATTCTGGGTCTTGGAAGGAAGAAGGGGCACATGGAAGAGGACAAAGACATAGACACAGCACCCTGCACAGACAAAAAAAATGTCCTAAGAAATGAACTGGACATGAGCATTCCTATGGATGATGAGCATGACTGGGCAAGATGACCGCTCTCAGTATGGGACCCATGCTAAGTTATGTGGATACCATCCTTGAGGCTTACAAGGAGTATGATGGTTGGGTGTGGTCAAAGTACGATGAGTGATTTCATAAGATGGAGGAGAACCCACTTTGTCTTGGGGAACTCAAGATGTCACTCTTAGTCATTTGTTTCAGCCACAAGCTGAGTGACGCAGGTGTTCACACTTGGTCTTCTCAGAAGTCCTTTGTGCCACCAGCAGATGCACCTTCACCTGCACCCACTCAGTTGCCCAGTAATGTGTGTTGGTGGGGTCAGCAAATCCTTGTACAAATTTCAGGATTGCATATTCAACCATGTATGTTCATGTGTTTTGCACCCCACCCAGCTGACAAGTGCACCAGAAAGCCAGCCTTGGGGGAGTTCCACCAAGTCCAAATGAGTCTTACATTTTCACCAGCATTCCGCCCCCCATAAACTTGTCTGCAATATCTCCTTGGCTAGACCTTTACCCTAAGCGCAAGGAGGCCCTTCGCCTTGCACAAGGTTTTTGCGAAGGGTTCTGTATTCTATTCCAGGAGTGCTTGGGCAACATAGCAGGTAATACTCCATTCACTGTCCAATGCACAAACATTGTGCAGCAGAAATCAGAGAGCAAATTGTCATTGAAACGGATACTCCAGTTTTATACCACAGTCCCCTCTTTAGCGATATAATCTTTTCACCATGCGCTGTATTTCTGAAGAAGGAGCCTGGTAAATTCAAGCTCATACAGAACCTTTCATATATCCAGGGAGAATCCATAAATGATCTACCCCCGGAAGAATGCACGATCTAATATGCATCCTTCAACAGAATCATAGCCTTGCTAAGGAATTGCAAACAGGGTGCCTTAATGGGTAACTCTGACATAGTCCACGTTTAGATTGCTGCCAGTCCACTCAGTTTCCCTTTATTGGGTTTTTTGTTTTGGGAGCAACTTTATTTTGACAAATGTATGCCGATAGGGTTTTTGGTGTCTTGTACTTAATTCTTTCCTATACTGGGTGACTTCACAATGAACCAGTGTGGACAACATCATATATTACTTAGATGACTTATTCATCAGGCCAAGGGAGTCCAATTCCGGTTCATAACTTCTTCAGGGGTTCTAGTCTGTGGCCGCTGACTTTGGTGTTCCCTTGGCACATGAAAAGACTGTGAGGGTACCTCTATCAGTATCCACTTTTTAGGCATCTAGGTCGATTCAGATAAAATGTTAGCCAGACTGCCAGAGGACAAAGTGCTGAAACTGAGTTATGCTGAACCAAGCCCTGAGTGCCAAGAAGCTTACCTTCCACAAATTGCAATCCATTATGGGCAGCTTGAATTTTGCCTGTAGAGTGATTCCAATGGGGAGGATTTTCCCGAGGCAATTGGCTGTAGCAACTATGGGCATCAGTAGGCTTCTTCGCTTTATTAAGGTATCAAGGCCAATGCATGATGACATCGCCATATGCCTTCCTGGCAGATTTGAATGCTGTATCAATATGGTAAGAGCCCCTGCTATCCAGCTGGGACCTGGACATATATTCTTGATGCCTCAGGAGGGTTGGGGTTAGAGGTATACTGTCTGGGTACTGCTTTTCCTTGGCCAGACACAGTTGAGGCAGACTTGACCCATAGTATTACATTCCTTGAATTGTTCCTCTTATTGGTAGCCTTTGTGCTTTGGAAGGGTGATGTGCAGAATAAGCAAATAGCATATTGTCAATTTAGTACATGTACCACAGCCTGATTGTCAGACCAAAATGCAAAGTGCAAATAGTTGATTTGATAAGGGAGATAGTACTGGTCAGCTTACACATTAATATCACTGGAGCGCATCACATTCTGTGGGTCAGTAATGTGGTTGCAGATGCCTTACATTGTGCTAAGTAGGAATTTTCTCAAACAGGTACCCACAGCGGACAAGGCAGGCACCCCAGTCCCAGACCACTTATAGATGATTTGTCTCTAACCACCAGAGGCTTCTTAAAGGGATCCTTAGCTTCTGTCAAATGATCAGCGTACTGCAGGAGCTATGAGCACATGCGGGAATTTATCGGCACATGGCTGGGTTGCTAGCCCCGTATTGGAGGACTTGATCGTCAAATATATTTCCTCAGCTAAGGACTCTGGTATTTCTAGGGGCTCCATGGTCAAACACCTGGCTGGATTGACCTTTTTTACAAAAGCATGTGAGTGGGAGGACCCCACCAAGTTGTTTATCATGAAGATGTTGGCAAAAGAGGTGACTAGGCTAGAAAACATGAAAAGACAAACAATTCTTGCCTTCCGATCACCCATGACTTGCTGGTGAATTTGTGGCTGCTATTGCCATTCATATGTGCATTTGAATATTGCATGTTTTGCCTGGCTTATCTGCTGACCTTTTTTGGAGTGTTATGAGTAAGCGAGCTCATGGTTTGAGTGACTAGGCTGCATGGCAGCCTACCGCGGTACGTGATGTGCACACTTAGAAATTCATATAAGGATATACATCCAAAACTGATCAGACCGGGGGGGGGGGGGGGGGGCACATTCTCCTTGAATTGCATTGATTCTCTGGTCACCTGCCCAGTTAAAAACATGGAGACTTACTTGTCCATTCGGCCTCTGGAGTCCCACTCACCTGATATCAATTCCCTGCCATTCTTTGATTGGGGGTAGACAAGTTGGGTCTTGACCCTAGTAAATTTACATCTCACTCCTTTAGGATCAGTCATAACTAGCGCAGCGCTGTACAGGCAGGATTACAGATGAACACAATAAGACAAATAAGATGATGGAGGTTCTCTGTCATTGCATACATGAGGCTAGAACAGGCAATCACTGTTGCTCATGACGCTTAAATATTACAGATTCGCCACAGTTTTGGTGGACTGTATGGCTTGTTGGGCACTTTTTTTTTTTTTTTGTCCACTGGGCAGCCAGGAGGGTTCACAACTGACTTTATGGACCTCATTTGTTTGGCCCCTTCGGGAGTTTGCATAGTCTAGGTAAGCGCAGTATGCGTTAGGATCAGCTTTCACTTCTCCTATGTTGCCAGAGAGATTTGTCTGCCCCTCCCTCGCAAATGCTTTAATCTCGGGGGTAATGACTTGGGCATCTTTACCTGCAAACAGTTAATCAAGCAGATGAAGGCTGACTTAGCTAAACTACCCGCCTAGTTGCTGCACACCTGCTTGTTAGGGTAAAAAAAAATTATCCTGCACCCTAAATGGGGGCGATCTGAAGCTTTGGGGGAGAGGTCGTAAAAAGCCGAACTACCAGATTGTGTGGGTTCAAAGGTTAGATGGTCAGTACATTATGCATGGATGGGTGGATGTGCAATGTGATGGCATGTATATACCTGACAAAATACACTGTCTATTGGCTATGAACTCTTCAACAGTGCACTGCAGAAAGCCTTGGAGGCTCTATTTTGGGGTACCGGCTGCTGAGGAGTGTTGGGGGGCATGAGGCAAGGAAATTGCCTCGTGCCTATGGCAGATATCCAAGCCAGTGGCAAGCTTTGCTGCTTGGTGCTGGTGTTTCAAGACTGTACTTGCTCAGATGTCAGTTGGCAAGAGAACTGCTTTATGAAAAAAATGGTGGGGCATGGTTACATCGGCTCCCTTTCATGGTAGCAAGGTGGGGGGCTGGATGGAAAGATCGCTGCCTTGCTTGGTCTATGGTGGGCTTCAAATAGGGGCATAGCCCGGGTGTCCATTATCAGGGCTTGGGTACAGGCTAATGTTATGGTGATGATAAAGCTGCTGTCTTTACTTCCAGTTTGTCCTAGTCTTTCCATATTTGGTGATGACCAAAACTGTGAAGGATTTCAAAACTGCGTGGGATAAACGCTGTGGATCCATATAGTCTTGAGGATGTGAATGAAATGAAGAGAAGAGGCATGGGGGGGTGGCTTGTGGGAATGACGGTTACTACCCTTATTCAATAAACATACACAAGGTTAATGCGACTTCAACATTGCTCTATGCTTCAGCAGCAAGAGGAAATGTGGGGAAAAAAGATCTGCGTTCACAAATAAGCGTCTGAGTAGCTTGCTTGTTGCGGCAGTTACTACCCAAACCAAATTAGCCTGATGCTTCATTTTCATTGCATATCCAAGCAGCTTTCTGCTTCAGTGGCAGGGGGAATGAAGAAAAGAGGATTTATATTCAAACAACCATAAGGACTAAATTGCACAGGCTGGAAAAACAAGCATGGGAGTAGCTTGCTTGTTGCGGCGGTTACTACCCTGAACCAATCAAGCCTGATACTTCACTTTGAATACATATACAGCGCAGCTCACTGCTTCATAGAAATGATGGCATAAGAAGACCAAACTGCCCATCCAGTCTGCCCAGTAAGCTTTGCACTTTATTATTTTTTTTTCTCATACTTCTGTTAGTCTTGGCTCTTAGTAACCTTTTGGTTCTATTTCCCTTCCACCCCTACCATTAATGTAGAGAGCAGTGTTGGAACTGCATCTAAGTGAATATCTAGCTTAATTAGTTAGGGGTAATTAATAAATAAATTAATCCTCTTTTCTTTATTCCCTCCTGCAACGGCAGGAGGGAATAAAGAAAAGATGATTTATATTCAGACAACACCCAACAAGGACTAAAATGCACAGGCTGGGTAAACAAATAGGCATGGGAGTAGCTTGCTTATTGCAGCGGTTACTACCCCTAACCAATTAGGCTTGATACTTCACATTGATGCAGCTCCAGCACTGCTCTCTACATCAGTGGTGGGGGTGGAAGGAAATTAGAACCAAAAAGTTACCAATAAGGGCCCTGACTTCAATGGTCAGAGTAACAGATAAGTATGATAAGTACGAAAGCTTGCTGGGCAGACTGGATGGGCCATTTGGTCGTCTTCTGCCATCATTTCTATGTTTCTATGTTACTTGTCTTGTTTAGCCTATAGTGCGTGTGAGGAGGGAACGGCCAGGACGGGGCCAAGGCTTTAACCCCGGCTCCCAGTGTAATGTCACGGATCACAATGAAGGAGCCCAACTAAGATTGGACTCCGTGGCATTCTCGCCATGCGTTCACATCGCACTACTGTTTGGACAGGGACTCCATATGACGGTAGGTCTGACCAGTCTGTCCTGCAAAGAATCTCTTTGAGAACTCGACTTCATTCCCTTTTTGGGTCCATTGTTTTTGTTCCAGGCTACCCCTCAAGAAAAATATAGGAGATAAAAGGCCTATTGCTAACAAAAACAGTTGTGCTTATTGGTATGATTTTTTCTCCTTTTTTCATATCAGGCAGTCTATTTTCTCTGAAGTCAAACAAGATGCCAACCTTCCCAAATAGGGAATCCTTGGCTGTAAATTTGCTCACCTGTAACAGTTGGCTTCTCCTTATTTAAGCTAAAAAATGACTGAAGGGGGCCCTTGTGTGGATGTGTGGTATAATAGCATTCTGGGCATGCCCAGTGAGGCACAGTCAGTTCTAGAAACACTGAAATAAAAGTTCTAGGCCAGGCTCCATTGGATGTCACCTCTTTTGTGAGTACAGATATCCTGCTGTTCTTGGAGATTACCGGTTATAGATGAGCATAACAACATAAGAAATTGCCTTGCTGGGTCAGACCAAGGGTCTATCAAGCCCGGCATCCTATTTCTAACAGAGGCCAAACCAGGCCACGAGAACCTGGCAAGTACCCAAATACCAAGAAGAACCCATGCTACTGATGCCAGTCATAGCAGAGACCATTCCCTAAGACAACATGTTTAATCGCAGTTAGCGGACTTCTCCAAGAACTTATCCAAACCTTTTTGAACCCAACTGCACTAACCACATCCTCTGGCAACAAATTCCAGAGCTTAATTGTGCGTTGAGTGAAAGAATTTTCTCCGATTAGTCTTAAATGTGCTACTTGCTAACTTCGTGGAGTGCCTCCTAGTCCTCTTATTATCCGAAAGCTCTGCTTTATGGTCAGATTTGGTATATGTGTACATTCTATTTGATACAAAAAAGTAGCTGATTTATCAGTAATTTTATGTTATTAAATTATGAATTTTCATTAATTTCTAGGCTCATTACAATGTGACTACAACAAAAATTCTAAATCCAGATCAATTACTGAAGGAAATAACACGAATCCTTCCTGAAAAACATGTGGACTATATTCAGAAAGGGTAAGTGCTAAATTTCAAACAGAGAAACTGCATGATTGCAAGACTCACAGGCAGTCTCAAAATTACCCATATATCAGAATAAATTGTGAAAGTTTTGGCCAGTGGGATAAACTTTATCTCATTACACCAGTGCATATACATGAGTTTATTCCCTCTACTAGTAGATGGAGACAGAGGGACACGCCTTTTTCTGTGATATCACCAGTGGTTACCATGGTGCAACTTCAGAAAAAGCCTGTATTCTTTCTCCAGCAGCTGGCAGGACCTATACTGTTTTGATGCAGCAGGATATATCTCCTAGGTTTGGATTTATTCTCTTCCTGGTTGAGTATTTAATTTTTTTTTTAATTCTGCTTTGAGCCAAGCTGCTGGCTTTTGTTACCAGTTCAGTGAGCCCGGAGACTTCAGCCCTAGAGGAGGTTAGTAGAATTGAGAAGATGCAGTATCTTTTTATGCTTTTGAAATATCCTCAGTGAAAATCATTTTTTTCCTTCTCCTTTACCCCCTCTTCTCCTCACCTCCCTTTTTTTAAGCTTTGAGAGAGGCAAAAATTAGTGTAGTGGGCAGTTTTCCTTGGCAATTGTTGACTTAACCACATTGGAAAGGGATAGTTTTTCTGGGATGGGGGAGCAATTTTGGGCTGGGAGATCCTATTCAGCCTTTGTTTATTCTATGCTGTTTTTAAACCACCATGGGGAATGTCTAAACCTGGTCAATGCTGTTCAGCTTGTGGGAGCTGGTGCTCTGGCAATGCTGACCTGTCATTTTTTGGAAAGGCAAAATCTTCCATGGGTAGTGGGACACCTTTAATATCATCAGCAGTAGTGCCAGCAGTGAGACAATTTTTCTGAATTTATCTCAACTCAGGCAGCCATTTCAGCAGGGGAGTGCTGCCATTTTGAAATACAGCATTTTTTGCCCACTGTAGTCTCTTCCCACTCTGCACAACATTTTGATTCTTACGGGTCAAAATAATGTGATATTGCCTGCGGGGATTACCTCCTAGTCTTGGTGAATTTCTTTTCTCCTGGATTTGACTTTTACACCAAGCCTTCTGTGCTTAGAGACCTGGTCTTCCTGTGTGTGGGTCAGTGTCTAGTCTCAGGTATTTCAGCAGAGGCATGTGTGATGAGTGGCCCAGGTTTTCTTTGGATTATTTTAATTCAGGGGACTTGAATATTACAGTCCTTGTTTCTAATATAGAGAGTAGCAAGGAAGTTGATACTTGAGATTCCCTAGGAGTGGTGAATTATCTTCCGAAGGTACTGATAATTATCAGTCTGGTTTACAAGGATGAAATTGCCTCCATTACCTCTCAGGTGATCACTTTTCTTAGTAGACTTTCAAACACCCTAGAGAATAGGATACCACTGAGGAAGTTTGTCCATTTTAGAGTTTGATATGCCAAGACCTTTCCCACTGCATTCTGAGGTGGAAGGTATGCTCCTTTCAGCATAGGAAACCCTGGAGTCTATTCTGAAAGGTATTTGCCACTGGATGCAATCTAGAGACTTTTTTCAAATGCCAAGAGTTGATGAGATGGTTTCTGCAGTATCCTTAGACAACTATCTTAGTAGAAGGAGCTGCTGCACTCAAAGATCCTCAGGATCATAAAATTTGTTTTATTAAACCATGACTTTCCTTCCATGGCGTTGATAGTAAAGATTGAGATCTATGACTATTATGTTGCTTGGGAGTTTTTGTTCTTGTTGGAGAAGCTCCCTGAAGAGCAAGGGAAGCTCATTTGAAGTCAGGATCCATTTTCTTAGTTGATGACTGGATTAAAATTTCTTCAAGTCTCTGTTGCATTTTCTGTGGCCACCAGGAGACTTTCTTGGCTTTGACACTGGTCAGCTGATGTTTCATCCAAAGCCTGTTGGTGTAAACATCCATTTAAAGGAAAAGTTTATGGTAATAATCTAGATGAGCTGATCGAGAAGCTTGGTGAAGTTAAACTACAAAGGCTTCCAAAAGGTAAGGTTCAACCTTATTAGGCCAACTCTAGTCCTCAAGAGCCACAAACAGGCCAAGTTTTCAGGATATCTACAATGAATATGCGTATGAGAGATTTGCATGCACTGCTGCCATTGTATGCAAATCTTTCTCATGCATATTCATTGTGAATATACTGAGAACCTGGCCTGTTTGTGATGCACTAGAACTGGAGTTGGTCACCCCTATTATAGGGCTAATGGATGCTGTAGTCAATTTAGGGACTCCAGGAAGTGTATAGACCAGGGAAGCAGTCATCTTCCCAATTTTTTTAGATTTAAAAGAAGAAATCTGTCTTTTTGTTGAGCCAGGAAGACCAGAGGAGAGTCATCTGGTTCTTGCTCTTCCCAATGAAAGTTGGTGGGGTCCTTTCCTTGCCAAATACCTGTAGGCATTTGCCTATAGCTCTTTAACACAGTAGGAATGGACCCACAACTTATCAGTTGGTTTTTGAATGCGATTTAAAACTGCTATGCCCTAGAATTCACTACTCCATTTTCTGATGCCTTTGATTCCCTGTGTGTGTCACCCTTCAAAATAGGTAGCGATACTATTGAAAAGCAAGTATGGATCCTTTCAGACTTATTCTCAGTCTCAAGGGAGTGTACCAACAGTCTTTGCATCTCCTGTTTTTGAATGGAGAGCTGGTCAGCCAGGAGGCTTTCCAGAAGATAATAAATTGCTGGAATCTTCCTCACTTGGATCTTATGACTCCGAAAGTGCCAAAGTTAACCTTTACTTCAGCCAGCACAAGGAGTAGATGCCCTAGTCCAGCCATAGCTGGTGGAGAATCTATTTTACATATTTCTCCTCTGGTCTCTGAATTTCCTCTCTGAGAAGAATAGTGTCACCTATCAGTGGTAATTTTAGTAGCTTGGAATGGGCTAAAAGACTGTGGTACATGGATCTACTAAAGTTACAGGTTGATTCTCTAATCCGCTTTCCTGAGGGTTGAGGATTCCTAATTCAGGTTCTGGTTTCATTTTATCGTGTGGCCTAGCTCTTGAAGGGTCATGGTTATGAAGAAAAGGATATTCCTTGTACTATAGTTTCAACTTTATTGAAAGTCCACAAGAGTTTCACTTCACTGACTTGTTAGTGTCTTGCATTTGAGGTGTGCTAAAAAGAATAGTCTTTCACCTTGTTGTTTGGGTATTTCTAATGTCCCCACCTTCCTCCAGAGGGTTGGATAAAAGTCTGGTTTTGATCTCTCTAAAGGTGTAAATTGCAGCTATTTCCTGATAGGGATAGAGTTCAGGGAGTTTCCATCGCTACCCATCCAGATGCATATGGTTTCCTCTAGGACATTAAAAATGTGACACCCACCCTTCAAATCTCTGGTCCCTCATTGTGACCTTAATCTGATCCTCTGTTTTAGTAGGTCTGCTATTTGAACCTTGTAAGAGAGCTTCTCAAAAAAAAAAAATCTATCCCTGAAGATGACTTTTCATGTCTCTATGTTCAGCAAGATGGATCTGAGTTGCACAATTTGTGAGGAGATTTTTCTCATTTTTTCTTCAGATTCCACTTCCTTTTTATTCTTTTCCTTTTCTTTTTACTGAAAGTAATCTCTCCAATTCAGTTAAACCAATAAATTTCTTGCTCAGCATTCTTGCAGGAGTGTCATGGTAAAAATAGATATTTGGTTGTTCATTTGTCAGATTGGTAACCTCCAAATATCAAATAACTCTATTTTATTTAAAAGCCCATGTAAGGGCAAGGCAGCTTCTAAGGCTTCTTTGGCTAGGTGGATTAAAGAAACAATTGCTTCAGTTTGTCTACTGAAAGGCTGTCAGGCTCCAGTCCTCTGAGCTCTGGCAAGGGCTCAAGCTTCTTCCTTGGTGGATTTGACAACTCTATTTCCCTGGAAGATATTTGCAAAACTGCCACCTGGTTTTTGCACACATTTCCTAAGCATTACAGACTGAATGCATGTGCAAGGGAGGATGCAGCTTTTGGTGCTGCTGTTCTTCCAGGACAAGCAAGATGGTAGTCCTCACATGTGGGTGACATCACTGGATGGAGCCCTATCACAGAAAACTTTTCTGTCAAAGTTTCTAGAACTTTTGTCTGGCACTCTGAGCATGCCATGAATCCCTTGAGCCACAGGGGTCTCCCTTCAGTTTCTTTTTTCCGCGCTGCAGTTTGCCTCGCAGTTAGGTGCTCTGTGAAAATTCTCACATAAATTTCCTCAGGAAAAATCCTGAAATTTACTTCAGAAAAACATTCCCTCATAGGGGTCTCCCATTGGGATATATTTTTCCATTGTTCGATGAGTAAAATCACTAGTCCCGGTTGGTGCCGCTCCCACCCTTTTTTCGGTGTCCGCAGGCCGTCGACAGTTTTTGGGCCTCAACCTCTGCCATTATGGCAACAAGTTTCCGAAAATGTCCGGAATGCCCCCGAACCATGTCTATTACCGACCTACAAGATGTCTGTGTGCTGTGCCTCGGCTCATCACACGATGTATCTACTTGCCCACGTTGTGCCCAGATTACTCCGAAGGGTAGGCGGCCTCTCCTGGACAAGATGGAAACCCTGTTTAAAATTAAACTGATTCAATCGATGTCCACCCAATCGTCACCAGCAGGAGCATCGAAAAAATTGGTCATAAAACCTCACCGGGAGTACCAGGGCAGTGGTGACAGTCAGTCACAGACTCCTTCAGAGGCATCGACAACATCTACCTCTGTGCTGGGGAAAGACCAGGCCAAGCACCAAGGAAAGCACTGGCACTGACGCGAGTCTACTCCTAGTTCCGGTTCCGACACCGCATCGGCTTCAATGGCTATAGAGCCGCTTGCGAAGAGGACACGGGTAGAGGAGCTGTTAACACCTTCTCCACCTGAGCAACCAAGGCGATCCTCACAGACATTGGTGCCGTGAACTGAGCCCCCACAGGTTCCTGCGGTGGTGCCAGTAACTCCTAGCCTGCCACCCCCCATAGCTGTGATGTCTACACCAGCTTTCAGGGAGGAACTGGATGGTTTTATCTGCCAGGCAGTGCTCGATGCTCTGAGACCTATGTTCACTGGTGCCAACCCCCATACTGGCACAGACATCGGAGCCATCGACATTTGCACAGTTGCTAACCAGACTCGATATGCTCATCAGTGCCCTTCCAAAGCAACCCATGCAGCCTCTGAAGGCTCCGATTCCCATTCCTGGATCTTCAGACGATGAGGACTTAAATTCCAGTCCCATTTCACCAATGCCTGAACCGATGCCTGGTCCATCAGGGCTCTCGGGACCAAGAAGCCCACATCTTCCATCGATGCCTTCGGTGCCTCCGAAACCTCCATCGAGGCCATTGAAAGATACATCGGTGCCAATACATCCTACAACACCAGCCTTCTTCCATCCTTCAGGATCTCGATCTGACACATGGGAAGATGTAGACACCGACACGTCCATGGAGGATATTTTGTCGGAGCCAACTCCTCCGGAGGAAAGGAGAAAATCTCCCCCAGAGGACCTCTCCTTTGCCAATTTTATTAAGGAAATGTCAGAGAATTCCATTTGATCTTATTACAGAGGACACAAAGCCCAAAAAAACATTGGAAGTTCTACAATTTGTTGATGCTCCAAAGGAAGTCGTTGCAATCCCAGTACATGAGGTACTGGTAGATCTACAGCATTTTCTCTGGGAACATCCTTGTACTGACAACTGGTGAATAAAAGAACAGATGCAACTTATCTGGTCCAACAGAACACTATATTTCAAAAACCACAACTGCCCCATCAGTCAGTGGTAGTTGAATCTGCACAAAAGAAATCCAGAATACTTTGACCACACTCTTCCACACCTCCAGGTAAAGATAAATTCCTGGACAAATTAGGCCGCAAAATGTTTCACGGTTCTATGCTAGTGTCATGAATAGCTACATACCAACTGTACATGACACAATACCAAAGGAATCTATGGAAGCTGGTTCAAGAATTAGCTGACACTCTTCCTCAACAGCAGCAAGACAGCCTCAATGCCATATTACATAAAGGCCTAGAGGCGGGTAAACATGAAGTTCGTGCTGCTTATGACTCTTATGTCTTTTGTACATAATTATGCTTATGACTTTTGTACATAATTATTCTCCTCTATCTCTTTCTATTTCTTACATTCCCAGTTCATTAGCCCTTGTTAATTGTAACTGCTTCTCTTCATCACGTTATTTATGTTTTTTGGTTGTATTATCCGCACCCCTGTTTTCTGTAAACCGACATGATGTGAACGAGTTCATGAATGCCGGTATAAAAAAACCTTAAATAAATAAATAAATAAACATGAAGTTCGTGCTGCTTATGACTCCTTTGAGACAGCTTCTCGAATGTCAGCGACTGGTATCAGCACCAGGAGGTGGGCCTGGCTGAAAGCATCTGACTTGCGACCTGAAATCCAAGACAGACTTGCCGATTTACCATGCACCGGTGAAAATCTATTTGGTGACAAAATTAAAGACACAGTGGCTCAATTGAAAGACCACAATGAGACCCTACGTCAATTATCAGCAGTGGCTACCAAGGCCCCTTCTGCTGCGAGAAGATCCATCAGAAGGGACCCTAAAAAACCATTTTATCGCCCACACAGATACTACCCACCTGCATCTTGCGAGTGGACATCTAGGCCATCTCAGAGAGCATATCCTCGACAGCCCAAAACATCCAGACCTCAGCCACCTCCATAAAAAGGCCAAACATCTGGATTTTGAAACCTTTCCAGAGATCAGCAGCCACTCTATAAATCCAGACCCAGATTTACCAGTAGGAGATCAAATTCATCATTTCATAACCAATTGGTTCAACATTACCACAAACCAATGGGTTATATCCATCATAATCCACGGATACCATCTAAACTTTCTCACGGTACCCCCGTATTCACCGCTTAATCCACTGTGGATGCAAAAAGATCACACAACTCTTCTAGAGTCAGAACTGTCCATCCTTCTGGGCACCAGGGCCATGGAACCTGTTCCCTGAGCACAGCAGGGCAGAGGGTTCTACTCCAGCTACTTTCTCATCCAAAAGAAATCAGACGGCCTCTGCCCCACCTTAGACCTCCGCAATCTCAACAAAAACTTAGATTGTAAGCCCTCTGGGGATAGAGAAATACCCACAGTACCTGAATGTAAACAGATTTGTTATCTCGATTGAGATCAAATGTCAGTATATAAAAATAATAAATAAAATAAATAAAATAAAATAAATTTCTAAGAAGAGAAAAATTCAGGATGGTGGCCTTGGGCACCATGCTTCCACTTCTGCAAAACGGAGACTGGCTCTGTTCTCTGGATCTTCAAGATGCTTACGCTCACATTCCCATATTCCCACACCACCGCAAATACCTGCACTTCCTAGTGGGACATCGACACTTCCAATACCGGGTTCTGCTGTTTGGACTTGCCTCGGCTCCCCGTGTATTTACAAAGTGCCTGGCAGTGGTTGCGGCCCACTTACACAAGAAACACACACACGTCTTTCCTTACCTGGACGACTGGCTCATCAAGAGTCAATCCAAGCAAGGAGCTCTCAACGCTCTCAAACTCACTATCACTCTACTGCACTCTTCGGGTTTTCTTATAAAAAATCCCACCTGATTCCATCTCATCTCCTGACTTTCATCGGAGCAGATTTGGATACCACAGTAGCGAAGGTCTTCCTGCCCAACGACTATGCAGACACACTCTCCAGACTAGCTGTGTCTCTATGCACAAAGAAAACAGCCTCAGCCCATCAATTTCTAACATTGCTGGGCTACATGTCTTCCAAGGTCTACGTCACTCCTATGGCCAGGATGGCCATGAGAATAACTCAATGGACTTTGAAAACTCAGTGGCTCCAAGCCACTCAACCGCTCTCATCCCAGATCCAAGTAACCCACCAGTTACATTTATTGCTTCTCTGGTGGACAAACAAAGACAACTTGCTAACAGGTCTACCTTTTCAGCAACCACTTCCACAGATAACTTTGACTATGGACGCATCCACCTTGGGTTGGGGAGCTCATGTGAACAATCTGCAAACTCAAGGTTCTTGGACACAACTCGAAGCAACATTTCAGATCAACTTCCTAGAGCTTCGAGCTATATGTTATGTTCTGTTTGCATTCAAGGACTGCCTTTCACACAAGACTGTCCTCATACAAACAGACAACACAGTTGCAATGTGGTACTTGAACAAGCAGGGCGGCACAGGCTCTTATCTCCTCTGCCAAGAAGCCGTGCAGATCTGGGACTGGGCCCTTGCACACTCAATGTGTCTACGGGCCAGTTTTCTGGCAGGCATGCAGAACGTAGTAGCAGATCGCCTCAGCCAACAGTTTCATCCCCACGAGTGGTCTCTGGATCCTGTGATAACGACCAGAATTTTCCAATGCTGGGGTCAACCAACAATAGACCTCTTTGCATTCAAACTGAATCACAAAGTGGACAGATTCTGCTCCCTGCACAGACAACCAAACAAGTTGGCCATGGACGCCTTCGCTCACCCCTGGAACACAGACCTCTTATACGCGTATTCACCGATACTACTGATAGCCAAAACTCTAGTGAAGCTACAACTGGACAAAGGGTCAATGATACTCATAGCTCCATATTGGCCTCGACAAGTATGGTTTCCCATGCTTCTTGACCTCTTGATCAGAGAACCCATTCGCCTGGGCACAGCGCCCACTCTCATAACTCAGAACCAAGGCATGTTACGCCATCCGAACCTTCAGACCCTGTCCCTCACAGCCTGGATGTTGAAAACTTGATCCTCCCAACGGCTCAACCTTTCAGCTGATGCGTCTCAAGTGCTTGTAGCCTCATGAAAGCCTTCCACATGAAAATCCTATCATTCTAAGTGGAAAAAGTTCACCACATGGTGTGCGCAACAAGCTATCGATTCCTTTTCCTGCCCCACGCCAGCTTTATTAGACTATCTCTGGCACCTTTCAGAATCTGGTCTCCAGACTTCGGTTGAGGTTACACCTGAGTGCTATCTCAGCGTACCACAAAGGAGTTGAGGATGCCCCGGTAACAGCGCAACCCCTTGTGAGTAGGTTCATGAGGGTCCTGAGTGGGACCTGAATGTAGTACTTACAAGACTCATGCGCTCTCCTTTTGAGCCTTTGCACTCCTGCGATGTTAAATTTCTTATCCCAGGACAAGCAGGATGCTAGTCCTCACATATGGGTGACGTCACTGACTGAGCCCGAACGTGGGAAAACTTATGTCAGTTTCTATAAACTTTTGACTGGCTGCCTGAGGCTACTGAGCATGCCCGGCATGCCATAATATTCCCTGCCACAGGGGTCTCACTCCAGTCTTTGTTTTTCCGCGTGCCCTTTAGCACTGTGGTCCTCGGAGCCCTGTGAGTCTTCTCACAAATTTTCTAAAAAAGTTAGATAAAAATCTAAAGTTTTTTCCCACATCGGGTCTCATTCTTGTTTGGAACCGGACGGTGACAAACTTTTTCTCAGAATTCTCATTTTTGGCGCTTCTTTTTCTCAGACTTCTCATCGGCTGTCGGTGTTTTTTCAGCATGGCCTCCGGTTTCAAGAAGTGTTCTTGAAACGGACCATGTCCGTTACAGATCCGCATTCGGAATGTGTAATCTGTCTGGGAGAGAAACATGAAATTTCTTCATGTTCTCAGTGCCAACAATTGACCCCAAAGGGTCGAAAACTTAGGCAGGAAAAGATGGCCCAGGTTTTTCAGTAAATCCAACAAAACACTGGAGTAATGCGTTGTATGTAAACCGGATTGATTTGTAGTTCCTACAAGAACTTCGGTCTATAAAAATTAAAAATAAATAAATAAATAAAATAAAATAATGCTTGCACTCTAATATACTGATATCCACACAAGTGCAAGAAGAAAGTTAGTTCCTGGTGTAGTTTTAAAGTTCCACGTGTAACATTTTATTGCAGCAACTCCTGAATTCAAGTCACAAACTTTAAATACAATACCCCCAACACGGTCCGTGTTTCGCCACCCGGCTGCTTCGGGGGGGGAGTCAATTTTAACAATGATCTGTAAAGAACACAAAATACATTAAAACCAGGAACTGAATTGATACCGTCCAGACTAAATGCCGTGGGATTGCGCTATATCTACTATCTTAGAGTAACATTACAAACTGTTAACATACCTGTATCAGTCTGACAGCGATTTTGACAGGAGCGCAACCACGGCGGCTTTAACTATGGTTTATAAACACTATCTATAGGCGCGAAAATCATGACAGATTGATGTGCTCTGGTACGTAATCGACGTCAGGACTACGTGCCGACATCATTAACCTTATTTGGAGACTGTAGAGGATTACCCGCTGACATCGAGGACTGCCTATAACTCACCAAGTAGAAACTGCGTCAAATAAGTTAGATTGGCAAGCTATGTATATTTGATACGATAGCGTAATAAGATTGTGTTACTCGTCTAAAGCAGGGAAAATCCACTGACGGTGAGGCCAACTGACTGTGCGCTATACGGTGTAAGGTTGAGGAACTGATAAGGGAGGGGACAGTACATGAATCTAAAGTGAGAGTTAAAGAAAGTGATGCCATTCCAGCTCACTGTTAAGGCCATGAGGAGCTAATGAGTTGAGGCGATAAATCCATCTCTGTTCTTGTTGTAAGAGGATCAGGGGGAAATCCCCCCCCTCTCACCGGAGGTGTTACTAGATCTAGTACAAAGAAGTATAAATCAGTTATTGAATGAGATTTGTCCAGCCAGTGGGAAACTAGTGGAGCATTCTCCTTCTTAGTGTGTAAGCTCGATCTGTGTTCTATAATCCGTGTTTTAATGCTGCGTTGCGTCTTTCCCACATACAACAAATTGCATGGGCAGACGATGACATACACGACTCCACTGGAGTCACAATCCGTGGTACCCTTCAAAAAATATAATTTCTTCGTTTGTGGATGTCTAAATTGTGTAATATCAGAAGTATGTGAGCAGATGGAACAGTGCCCACATGGTCTATGCCGTCCCTCATATGTAGTTTGTTTGTGGAGATTACTCACTGAATGTACTAGCATGTCCTTCAAGTTTCTGCCTCTCCGGTAAGTAAATCTCAATTCTGCTTTGAAAAATTTATCTACATCCACAAACGAAGAAATTATATATTTTTTGAAGGGTACCACGGATTGTGACTCCAGTGGAGTCGTGTATGTCATCGTCTGCCCATGCAATTTGTTGTATGTGGGAAAGACGCAACGCAGCATTAAAACACGGATTATAGAACACAGATCGAGCTTACACACTAAGAAGGAGAATGCTCCACTAGTTTCCCACTGCCTGGACAAATCTCATTCAATAACTGATTTATACTTCTTTGTACTAGATCTAGTAACACCTCCGGTGAGAGGGGGGGATTTCCCCCTGATCCTCTTACAACAAGAACAGAGATGGATTTATCGCCTCAACTCATTAGCGCCTCATGGCCTTAACAGTGAGCTGGAATGGCATCACTTTCTTTAACTCTCACTTTAGATTCATGTACTGTCCCCTTCCTTATCGGTTCCTCAACCTTACACCGTATAGCGCACAGTCAGTTGGCCTCACCGTCAGTGGATTTTCCCTGCTTTAGACGAGTAACACAATCTTATTACGCTATCGTATCAAATATACATAGCTTGCCAATCTAACTTATTTGAAGCAGTTTCTACTTGGTGAGTTATAGGCAGTCCTCGATGTCAGCGGGTAATCCTCTGCAGTCTCGAAATAAGGTTAATGATGTCGGCACGTAGTCCTGACGTCGATTACGTACCAGAGCACATCAATCTGTCATGATTTTCGCGCCTAAAGATAGCGTTTATAAACCATAGTTAAAGCCGCCGTGGTTGCGCTCCTGTCAAAATCGCTGTCAGACTGATACAGGTATGTTAACAGTTTGTAATGTTACTCTAAGATAGTAGATATAGCGCAATCCCACGGCATTTAGTCTGGACGGTATCAATTCAGTTCCTGGTTTTAATGTATTTTGTGTTCTTTACAGATCATTGTTAAAATTGACTCCCCCCCCCCCCCCCCGAAGCAGCCGGGTGGCGAAACACGGATCGTGTTGGGGGTATTGTATTTAAAGTTTGTGACTTGAATTCAGGAGTTGCCGCAATAAAATGTTACACGTGGAACTTTAAAACTACACCAGGAACTAACTTTCTTCTTGCACTTGTGTGGATACCAGGTTTTTCAGTTACAGGCATTACCATCACCATAGACTTCCACTAAGTCTCCAACTAAAAAACTTTTACTAAAAAAACACATCGAGGGATCGGGAGACGCACCGTCATCGACACCATCCTCTGCATCGAAAAGGTCAGTGTTAGAATCCAAACAAAAATATAAACACCGCCGAACATCATCGATGCCACCATCAACAGAACCGTTACCAAAATGACCAAAAGTCATCGCCTCTGTATCTGCATTACCCTCGACGTCAACGTCACCTTCACCGATGACTACACCAGACTTCACAGCTCTCGTCCAACAACTGGTCCTAGATGCTTTAAAAAAAGCAACTTCCGGCGTCATCGCCGATGCCGGCGGGACCGCTGATACCATATGTTGGTACTACATCATCGATACCACTATCAATGCCATCCACCTCCATGCTACCTCCATCGATAGCACTGACTTCCAGAATACCAATATCAGAATTCACCTTCCTCTCCACCTCAACAACACCTCTGTCATTGATGAGCAGATCACTGCCTCTTTATACCACTGCTCCCCCACCGTTCCATACCTTCCCAAAAAGGTACCTCACTCTCAAATATCTACTAAGAGAGCAACATTCATATCAAAAGCACCAATCTCTGAAGATAGGTCGTTGCAGGATATTGTAAACAAAAGATATAATGACTTACTATCTTCCTTACCAACTGCACCAGAAGATATTCCACCTGCACATTCACCATCAGATGATCCTTTACTAGGACCTTCTGGGATACATCTAACTCAAAAGGTCACACCACCTCATCAACCAACTCCTTATGATTCCTGGTCTGACATCATCAGAGGAGTTTGTCGGACTCGTCTCCGCTACCTGCTTCAAAGCAGTCACCACTGGAAGATTTTACTTTCCAGTCATTTGTCCAGGACATGGCAGATAATATCCCTTTTCAGTTGCATACCGAACAGGACAATAGACAACAAACTCTAGAAGTTCTTCAATTTGATGATCCCCCTAAGCACACTCTTGCTATACCTGTCCATGACATACTACTGCAATTGCAACAATGTCTTTGGGAGCATCCTTGTTCTGTCCCGGCAGTGAACAAACGCATGGTCTACATATTTAGTGCAACCTTCCTCTGCATACCAAAAAACACAGCTTCCCCACAACTCGGTAGTTGTGGAATCAGCCCAAAAGAAATCTCGATGGACAAGGGCCCATTCATCAGTCCCTCCAGGGAAAGACAATCGGTTCCTTGACCAACTAGGCCGAAAGGTATACCAAGGAGCAATGCTGAATTCCAAAATATCAGCATACCACCCGTACATGACGCAGTACCACAGAAACTTGTGGAAGCAGATAGAGTTTGTGCCCTCTTTACCTACACAGTATCAAGAAGCTGCACAAGCTATTATACAAAAAGGATTTAATGCGGGCAAACATGAAGTTCGAGCCGCATATGACAGCTATGACACCGCCTCACGAGTGGCCGCATCTGGAATAGCTGCAAGACGCTGGGCTTGGCTTAAAGCATCTGATTTAAGACCAGAAGGACAAGACAAACTGGTTGATCTTGCCTGCCTGGGGGATAATCTGTTTTGTTCAAAAGTACAGGATGTTGGCTCCCAATTACGGGAGCATACAGAAACGCTAAGGCAGTTATCCGTGATGCCACAGGACCCTTCTACGCATACCACCAGACGGCCAAGAAGGAATACCAGAAGACCATTCTTCCGACAGCGTAAATATTACCCCCCATCGTCTAGACAGAGACCTTCTAGATCTCAGCAAAGACCTCAACGGCAACAAAGAACTCAAAGACCAGCACCAGCCCCTCAAACTGGACCTGCCACTGGCTTTTGAAATTATACCCAGAGAACAGAGCCCACATGCCAATCCTTACCCAACTCTACCAGTAGGCGGAAGATTACAACAATTTTACATCAATTGGACATCGATAATGTCAGACCAATGGGTCCTATCTATCATCCACAAAGGATACCATCTCAATTTCAATTCAATCCCTCCAGATTTTCCACCAAAGCCTTCTCATCTTACTGAAGATCACATTCTTCACCTTCAAATAGAATTATCCACTCTTCTGAGTGCCAGGGCAATTCAAAAAGTACCCCGGGCCCAGCAGGGCAGAGGATTCTACTCCCGCTATTTCCTCATTCCAAAGAAAACCGGAGGCCTTCGTCCCATACTAGACCTCAGAAATCTCAACAAATTTCTAAAAAGAGAAAAATTCAGAATGATATCCTTGGGCATCATGCTTCCACTCCTTCAACAAGGAGATTGGCTCTGTTCTCTGGACCTTCAAGATGCTTACGCTCACATTCCAATTTTTCCCCCTCATCGCAAGTATCTACGCTTCATGGTAGGAAATCAACACTTCCAATACAGAGTTCTACCATTCGGTCTTGCCTCTGCTCCCAGAGTATTCACAAAATGTCTGGCAGTAATAGCTGCACACTTACACAAACAAAGGTGTTCATGTCTTCCCATATCTAGACGATTGGCTCATAAGAAGTCAGTCCCAAGAAGGAGCTATAACTTCTCGGAATCACACAATTGCAGTACTTCACAACATGGGATTTCTCATCAACTACCCAAAATCCCATCTACTTCCTTCTCTCATTCTCCAATTCATAGGAGCAGAGTTAAACACTATCATCGCAAAAGCCTTTCTACCAAGCGATCGAGCAGAAACGCTATACCTCTTGGCAAAGTCGTTACATTCTCAAAAACAAGTAACAGCTCACCAAGTACTAACACTATTAGGCCACATGGCTTCCACAGTTCATGTCACTCCTATGGCAAGACTCGCCATGAGAGTAACCCAATGGACCTTAAAATCACAATGGATTCAAGCCATTCAACCTTTGCACTCTCCAATCCAAATCACACAACAACTTCGTTCATCTCTCCTTTGGATGGACAAGGACAATTTATGCAAGGGACAGCACTTCCAGCAGCCAGTCCCACAAGTAACGTTAACTACAGATGCGTCCACCTTGGGTTGGGGAGTTCATATAGACAATCTCCAAACTCAGGGAACATGGACAAAACTCGAAGCAATGTTTATTTATTTTATTTATTTAAAATTTTTATATACCGGCATTCATGTTGCAAACACATCATGCCGGTTTACATATAACAGGGGTGTACCGTGAACAATTCAATAACCTATTAGTGTAGAAGGAAGCAGTTACAAATAACAAGGTAATAGAACTGGGAGGAGAGAAAAAAAGGGAGAGAAAAACATTAGGTATAGGTATTTACATTCGTAATAACATTTTTACATGTTTCAAATCAATTTCCTAGAACTTCGAGCTATACGTTATGCACTTCATGCGTTCAAGGACTGCCTTTCACACAAGACTGTTCTAATCCAAACGGACAACACAGTAGCCATGTGGTACATCAACAAACAGGGAGGTACGGGCTCGTATCTCCCCTGTCAAGAAGCCGCACAGATTTGGGGATGGGCCCTGAACCATTCAATGTTCCTCTGTGCCACCTATCTTGCAGGCATTCAAAATGTGGTGGCGGATTGCCTCAGTCGTCAATTCCAACCACACGAGTGGTCCCTGGATCCTTCAATAGCGTCCAGGATATTTCAGCGTTGGGGGTCAACCAACGATAGACCTGTTTGTGTCACATCTGAATCACAAAGTGGACAATTTCTGTTCTCTACACAAACAGAAGAACGAGCCAGCCAAGGACGCCTTTGCTCGCCCTTGGAACTCAGGCCTACTATACGCGTATCCTCCGATACCACTTATAACCAAAACTCTAGTGAAGCTACAACAAGACAAAGGGTCCATGATACTCATAGCCCCGTATTGGCCTCGACAAGTATGGTTTCCCACACTTCTAGAACTCTGTCAGGGATCCCATTCGTCTGGGAGTAGCTCCCACTCTCATAACTCAGGATCAGGGCCGGTTGCGCCATCCCAACCTCCAATCCCTAGCCCTACAGCATGGATGTTGAAAGCTTAATCTTACAACCACTTAATCTTTCATCCAATATATCTCAAGTGCTTATAGCTTCACGTAAACCTTCCACACGAAAGAACTATTCTTCTAAATGGAAGAGATTCGCTGTGTGGTGCAGGCAAAATACTATTAATCCTTTCACCTGCCCCACTACTTCTCTTCTAGACTATTTATACCATCTTTCAGAATCTGGTCTCCAGACTTCATCTGTAAGAGTTCACTTAAGTGCAATCTCTGCTTACCATAACAAAATAGGAGATGCACCAATATCTACACAACCTCTTATCACCAGGTTCGGTTTCCGTAAGACCCGGAACACCGAATCGCTATTAGCCTCACTATCAGACACGATTATCTTTAATCTGGAAAAAGGCCAACCTTGCCTCCTCGCACTTCTGGATCTCTCCTCAGCGTTTGACACCGTGAACCACTCGTGCCTCCTTCAGCGTCTAACCGACATTGGCATCACAGGATCAGCGTTCAACTGGTTCAAATTGTTTCTCGAGAACAGATCTTACAAGGTCAAGATAAACAGCAAAGAGTCTCACCCCATTGAATCCAAGATGGGGGTACCGCAAGGATCATCCCTTTCACCCACTCTTTTTTCAATATCTATCTTCTCCCGCTCTGTCATTTACTTACCAACCTCAAACTAACACACTTCCTATATGCAGATGACATACAAATTCTCATCCCTATAGCGGAATCTCTACACAAAACCATGTCATATTGGAATAATTGCCTCTCAGCAATCAACAACCTACTCGCCAGCCTCAACCTGGTTTTAAACACAAACAAAACCGAAATCCTCCTTATAGCTCCTGAAAATTATGTCCCACCCCCCTCTCCTACTGCTAGCCAATGTCCTGACACCTCCATGAACCTCACTTCGCCACAAGTAAGAGACCTGGGCGTACTTCTAGACAACAGACTCAGCCTCAACAAGTTCGTAAATAACACCACAAAAGAATGTTTCTTTAATTTACAAGTATTAAAGAAACTAAAGCCACTACTACTCTACAGAGACTTCCGCCTGGTTCTACAATCCATCATACTCCCGAAACTGGACTACTGCAATTCTCTCCTTCTGGACCTTCCCGCTTGCACCACCAAACCACTTCAGATGGTCCTGAACGCCACGGCCAGAATTCTCACAAACACCAAAAAAAGGGACCATATCACCCCTATCCTCCAGCACCTCCATTGGCTACCGATTAAATACAGGATTCACTTCAAAACCATTATGATGATACACAAGGCCCTACATAACATCTCTCCTTTCAACTTAACTTTTCAACTCCAGCTACACATCTCCAAGAAACTGACTAGAAGTGCGTACAAGAACATGCTAATCACCCAGCCGGCAAAAACCTCTCTGAGGAAACGCGCACTATCCACAGCGGGCCCTACACTCTGGAATTCGCTACCTCCAGACCTTCGCCTTGAACCTTGCCATAGTACATTCAAAAAGAAACTAAAGACTTGGTTTTTCACACAAGCATTCCTGGAGAGCTAAGAGCAGGAAGAATTACAATTTCAGCATAGTCTTTGACTCCCAGCCCCTTATGTACATAAGTTCCTGAAGAGTTCGTTATTGAAATTTAATTAATCATGATTGTTCTCTGTAAGCTCCAATAAGTTCCTCTATGCACCTTCATGTTTTTGTTAATTGTTAATTGTTTCAATGTAAACCGCCCACGAGGCGACAGTTTCTTCCTTGTAAACCGGTGTGATATGTATATTATACAGGAATATCTGTATATAAAAATAATAAATAAATAAATCAGGGTGCATATCAGTGGTATAGGAAATGTCTCCATTTCGACACAACCCTAGGTATCACGCTTCATGAGAGGCTTGCTCCATTTAAAACCTCCACTGCGCCCTCCGGCCCCTGCTTGGGACCTTAACATAGTGTTGGGATGGCTTATGAAACCTCCGTTTGAGCCTCTCCACTCCTGCGATCTCAGCTAACTCACCTGGAAGGTAGTTTTTCTTCTCGCGATCACATCCGCTCACAGAGTTAGTGAATTACAGGCATTAGTTACCTACCCGCCTTACACTAAAATTCTGCATGACAGGGTAGTACTCCGCACCCACCCTAAATTTTTACCAAAGGGAGTATCTGAATTTCACACTAACCTTCAAACCATATATCAAATCTATCGTTAGCAGTTGCTATTTCAAACTCCAAACCCTCAAAAAACTCAAACCCCTCCTCTACTTCCATGACTTCCGCACAGTACTCCAGTCACTAATTTTTTCAAAAATCGATTACTGTAACGCACTCTTACTTGGACTCCCTGCCACCCACCTCAGACCTCTCCAACTCCTTCAAAACGCTACTGCACGCATCCTCTCTAATGTCAAGAAGAAAGACCACATTACCCCCACCCTCATCAACCTCCATTGGCTGCCCATCCATTCACGCATCCTATACAAGACCCTTACCCTCATCCACAAAAGTATTACTAATGAACACTACAACTGGTTAAGCCCACCCTTCCTCCCTCGTACCTCCACAAGACCTACACGCTCCTCCCTTCGTGGAACTCTTATCCCCCCATCTATAAAATCCACAAGACTCATCTCCACCACCAATAGGGCCCTTTCCCTCGCAGGCCCTTCCCTGTGGAACTCCATGCCACTTGACCTTCGCACCGAAACCTCCACACCCACCTTTAAAAAGAAACTCAAAACCTGGCTCTTCCTCCAAGCATACCCCCAATCACCTTCACCACCTATAAACACCTTAACCCAACCTCCATCTAGTACTAGTACTAACACCCCTACCACAGGACCTACACCCATCCCCTCAAGACAACCACAAACCCCTCACTTATCATCCACACAATAATCTATCTCTTATTAGCACCGTACATATCTTTTTACCCCTTTCACTGTTGCCCTTGCGCATTTTCAAATGTTGCACACAACCTATGTACATACCACTTGTTCATTGTTTCCCTGTACATATTTTCTCCTCACGTTTCCGTCTTCACCCCCCCCTGCCCCCCCCTTTGTCTCGACCACCCCCTCCCCTCCCTCCCCTATTTATTTAGTTATTGATCTGTTACTATGTTCTAGGTTACACAATGTTCCTTGTAAAGGCTTTGCCTATATATATCCTTGTTTTAAGTTATCTGTAAACCGGCACGATGTGCAAACGGTTGCCGGTATATAAAATTAAATAAATAAATAAAAATAAATAATCAATCCATTATCCTACCTACCTTTTTTCCCAGGCCCCGTTCCAATCCAGGAGAACATGCTCTGCATTCCTTAGACTATAAGCATGCTCTAGCCTTCTATCTACATCGCATTTCAGCCCACAGGAAATCCACTCAATTGTTTGTTTCGTTCGATACCATCAAACTTGGAAATCCTGTGGGAAAGCAGACCCTCTCCTACTGGTTGGCGGACTGTATCTTTTTGCTACCAGCATTCCACTCCAAGACCCTGTGAAAGCACACGCTATTAGGGCCATGGCGACATCAGTAGCGCACCTCATTCGGTGCCGCTTCCTGACATATGCAAGGCTGCTACCTGGAGGTCTCTCCATACATTTGCAGCCCATTATTGCTTAGATAAGGCTGGCAGACAAGATTCCATCTTCGGCAGGTCTGTTCTACGCAACTTATTTTATTTTCAGTTTGACTTACCAACATCTTTCCATCGACCCATTAGGGTTTCGGATGCCCTTATAGCCAAATTCCACCCCTGTTGTTGTGCCTGTTGCACGTCTTTGGGTGCATTTGGTGCTTCACTCTGGCATCCTCAGCTCGGTACTTACCCATATGTGAGGACTACCATCTTGCTTGTCCTGTGAGAAAGCAGAGTTGCTTGCCTGTAATAAGTGTTCTCACAGGACAGCAGGATGTTAGTCCTCACGAAACCCGCCCGCCACCCCGTGGAGTTGGGTTCATTTACGTTTTCTTATTTTATTTTTTCGCACATACTTTTGCTTTATTATGAGACTGAAGGGGGACCCCTGCTGGATGCAGGGTTGGTGCTATGCTGGGCATGCCCAGTAGGTGCCAGTTAGTTCTAGAAACTGACAAGTGTTCCGTGATTGGGCTCCATCCTGATGATGTCACCCATATGTGAGGACTAACATCCTGCTGTCCTGTGAGAACACCTGTTACAGGTAAGCAACTCTGCTCTGCTCCTGCAGCACCCATAAACTTCTTCTTCTATCTGCCAGCATATAACACTGACACTGGGCTATCCCAGAATTAGGGTTGCCAACTGGCTCCAGATGTTCAGGACAAGTTGATCCAGTCCCAGTTTTACCCTATTGCATGCTGGGACTTATAGTCTTGCTTTTCTTAGACAATGCAATAGGGAAATCAGAATAAGTCCCAGCATGCAATAGGGTAAAACCGGGACTGGATCAACCTGTCCTGAACATCTGGAGCCATTTGGCAACCCTACCCAGAATACTTTTTAAATCAAGTTTTGTTGCTTTAACTCCATGAAGTTGACACTTGTTGACAATAGAAACTGAGATGTTTAAAAGAGGTGGAAGGCAGGTGGAAATAGACTGGCAGTGATACTATTTGCTTGGTAGTCTTATGACCTTTATTCTGAAGTGGCAAGAGATGGCTGGTGGTTGTGTTTGAAGATGAGCTCAAACATGATCTAACATGACTAAAGAGGTTAGGACTTTTCAGCTTGGAGAAGAGACGACTGAGGGGGGATATGATAGAGGTGTTTAAAATCGAGAGGTCTAGAACGGGTAGATGTGAATCGGTTATTTACTCTTTCGGATAGTAGAAAGACTAGGGGGCACTCCATGAAGTTAGCAGGGGGCACTCCATGAAGTTAGCAGGGGGCACATTTAAAACTAATCGGAGAAAGTTCTTTTTTACTCAACGCACAATTAAACTCTGGAATTTGTTGCCAGAGAATGTGGTTCGTGCAGTTAGTATAGCTGTGTTTAAAAAAAGGATTGGATAAGTTCTTGGAGGAGAAGTCCATTACCTGCTATTAAGTTCACTTAGAGAATAGCCACTGCCATTAGCAATGGTTACATGGAATAGACTTAGTTTTTGGGTACTTGCCAGGTTCTTATGGCCTGGATTGGCCACTGTTGGAAACAGGATGCTGGGCTTGATGGACCCTTGGTCTGACCCAGTATGGCATTTTCTTATGTTCTTATGATCCTTAGTGATTATTGGCAAGTACTGTATCCAAAACACTACTCAGTACACAATTTCTTCTACCAATATATATAATGTTGTTTGCTTATTCAAAATTCTTTTTTGACCTCTACAGCTATATACTGAAGTGTCGTACACAGTCAGATTTTGGGAAAGTGACCATGCAATTTGAACTGGAAGTATGCCAACTTAACAAATCTGAAGTAATGGGTATCAGGAGGCAACGTGTTAAGGGTGATGCTTGGGTCTACAAGAAACTAGTAGAAGACATCCTATCCAGCTGTAAAGTGTAATTGGTACATAGTAGTTGTATTTATATAAATAGTTTTTATACTGGTTCAGAGGACTTATTTTTAGATTACACTTTTGTTTCTGATTTGTGAATAAATGTAAACCTAACTTTGTTCTACTATATCTTTAATCATGTCGTTCTTTATTACTGTATTTTAGAACTTTACTTTGTCTTATAAATGTGTACTATAAACATGTTCTGCAAAAATGTATTTTCTTTGCAAAATAAAATTTAGAAATATACAGAGGTGCTCATTTTGTTAAAAAATTGGTCCTAAATTTGGAATCTTGGAAACAGGATTTTTGTCAACTACCAAATACATTCTCTGTGGACAAGCAGGTTTATATCAGCCACACAAGTGGGTGATGTCTGTGCTGGGACGGAAAAAAAAACCCTGTGTGGACATTTCTGTGCAGCTGTCATAGTTTTTGTTTCCACTCAGAGAAAATGCATGTTTGCTTGCTCTCCTGCTGCTCATTGGTAATGTAAAACATTTTGCTTTGTTTTTTCTCCTTAATATCTTTTATTTTTAGAATATATATATTTTTTTCTCTTCTAGATTGAGTTTGCCTTGCCTCCCAATTTTTGCCAAGGCAAGAACAAAACCAGGTTTCAAAAGATGCTCTCTAGATTACTCGTTCCCAACCCAATCCTTAGGGACTACCCGACTAGTTGGCTTTTCAGCATATCTACAATGAATATACATGAGTTGAATATACTTTTTCCTTAGTATGCAATATATATATATATAATGCATATTCATCGTGCAAATCCTGAAAATGACTGTTCAGGTAGTCCCTGAGGTCCAGGTTGAGAACCAGTGCTCTAGATCAGTGGCTCCCAACCCTGTCCTAGGGAACCCTCAGCCATTCAGATTTTCAGGATATCCACAATGAATATGCATATGAGAGAATTTGCGTGCACTGCCTCTATAACATGCAAATTTCCTCTCATGCATATATCCTTGTTCGATGTAATATTAACCTTGGTTCGATGTAAACCGATGTGATATGTATACTCTTGAACTTCGGTATAGAAAAAGCAAGTGTTGTTTACCTGTAACAAGTGTTCTCACAGGACAGCAAGATGTTAGTCCTCACATATGGGTGACATCATCAGGATGGAGCCCAATAACGGAAGACTTATTTATTTATTTTATTTTATTTTAATTCTTTTACTATACCGATACTCAAGACGCGGTCTTATCGTACCGGTTTATAATAGAACAGGGGAAACCAATTAACAACTATATAGAAGGTAAAAGTTACATCAAACAGGGAGCGAAAAACATGGGAGCTGGAGGACAGGAAAGACATTTTAAAACGAATACAACTGAAGAGTGGTAAAATGGTCATTGAAAACAATGAAAACCAAAAGAAAGCAATACATAATCAGCTAGATTAAGCTCGGCTGTCAAAGTTTCCAGAACTTTGACTGGCCCATACTGGGCATGCCCAGCATAGCACTAACCCTGCAGCCAGCAGGGGTCCCCCTTCAGTCTTATTTGATAGCTACAGTCAGTGCCGAAAAAATAAAACAAAACGTTATGAACCCAACACTGCAGGGCAGCGGGCGGGTTTCGTGAGGACTAACATCCTGCTGTTACAGGTGTTACCTGTTACAGGTAAGCAACACTCGCTTTCTCACAGGACAAGCAGGATGGTAGTCCTCACATATGGGTGAGTACCGAGCTGAGGATGTCCGAACATGCACCAAATGTACCCAACGGCGTGCAACAGGCACAACAACTGGGGTGGAATTTGGTTGAGGGCATCCTGAACCCCACCGGGCAGGCGGAAGGGTATTGGTACGTCACGTTGGAAATAGGTTACGCAGGATAGATTGGCCGAAGATGGAATCTTATCTTCCGGCTTTGTCCAAGCAATAGTGGGCTGTGAAAGTGTGGAGAGAACTCAGTGGCAGCCCTGCAAATGTCAGGAAGCGGCACCGATCGTAGGTGTGCTACTGAAGTCGCCATGGCCCTCACAGAGTGTACTTTAACATGGTCTTGAAAAGGAATGCCTGCTTGCTGATAGCAAAAAGATATGCAGTCCGCCAACCAGGAGGAGAGAGTCTGCTTACCCACAGGTTGCCCTAATTTGTTGGGATGGAAAGAGACGAACAACTGAGTGCTCTTCCTGTGGGCAACTGTACGGTCTAGGTAGAACGCTAGAGCCCGTTTACAGTCAAGGGTATGCAGAGCCTGTTCCCCTGGGTTGGAGTGGGGCCTG
The DNA here is from genome assembly GCF_901001135.1 of Rhinatrema bivittatum. Lineage (NCBI taxonomy): Eukaryota > Metazoa > Chordata > Amphibia > Gymnophiona > Rhinatrematidae > Rhinatrema > Rhinatrema bivittatum. The sequence goes on from NC_042622.1 coordinate 271,918,564, forward strand.
GGAAAGAAGATAGGTAGTATGATGGATTGATTAATGTGAAACTTCGAAACTACCTTAGGCAAAAACTTAGGGTGAGTGCTGAGTACCGCCCGGTCCTGCAGGAGTTTAGTGTAAGGCGGATAGGTGACTAGGGCCTGTAACTCACTAACCCTGCGAGCTGAAGTGATAGCCAAAAGGAAAATCACTTTCCACGTGAGATATTTTAAGTCACAGGAGTGAAGAGGTTCGAACGGTGGTTTCATGAGACGCCCGAGAACAAGATTAAGGTCCCAAGAAGGGGCCGGAGGATGTAAAGGTGGCTTGATATGGAGCAAGCCTTTCAGAAAACGTGTTACGAGGGGTTGTACCGATATAGGGACATCCCCGACATCTTTATGGAAGGCGGCTACCGCGCTGACATGCATTCTGATGGAAGAGGTCTTTAGACCTGATTCCGATAAATGCCAGAGATAGTCAAAAAAACCCTTGGGATTGCACAAGAAAAGGGATCAAGGGATTGCGAAGAACACCATGATGTATACCTTTTCCATTTATAGGAATAAGACTTTCTTGTGAAAGGCTTCCGCGAAGCAATCAGGACACGAGAAACTGAATCTGAAAGGTTAAGTGGTTGAAGGATTAACCTTTCAACATCCATGCCGACGGGGACAAGGCCTGAAGATTGGGATGGCGTAGACATCCGTCATTCTAAGTGATCAGAAGCGGGTCCGTTCCCAAGGGAATGTGCCTACGGATGGAGAGATCCTGGAGTATGGGAAACCACACTTGGCGTGGCCAGTGAGGTGCTATCAGGATCATGGTTCCCTTATCCTGACAGAGCTTCACGAGAGTCTTCAAGAGAAGAGGAAGTGGAGGGAATGCATAAAGCAGACCGGCTGCCCACGAGAGGGAGAATGCATCTCTGGGCTGAGAGCGCTCGCTCCGAATGAGGGAGCAGTAATTATGCACTTTGTGGTTCTGAGGGGACGCAAAGAGGTCTATTTGGGGATAACCCCATTGCTGGAAGAGAGAGGTCGCTACCGAGGGGTTGAGAGACCACTCATGCGGTTGGAATACACGACTCAGTTTGTCTGCCAAAACATTGTGCACTCCCGGCAAATAGGTGGCCCTGAGGTACATCGAGTGGCAGAGCACTTCCGCCCAAATCTGCGCAGCTTCCTGACACAGAAGGAAGGAGCCTGTGCCTCCCTGCTTGTTGATGTACCACATGGCCACCTGGTTGTCCGTCTGAATCAGGATGATGTGATTTGATAGGTAATCCTGAAAAGCTCTGAGAGCATATCGCATTGCTCGAAACTCCAGGAAATTTATCTGGTGTTTGGCTTCCTCTGGAGACCAAGATCCTTGTGTCTGTAGATCGTTCACATGGGCTTCCCACCCGAGATTGGAAGCGTAGGTGGTGAGAATGAGTTGAGGATCTAGTAGGTGAAAAGGCAGTCCCTGGAGGAGATTGTTCTTTTTTTTTTAATTTAATTTTTATTGAATTTTCACAATTATATACATCATGAAAATTAGAAAATGTGTACTTCAACATAAAACAACAACTTTACAAAAAACCGATATTAAATCAATATTTACATTGAGTACATATCCCATAATTGGGGGAGATCTATACCATTTCAAGTATTTAAGCAATCTTACATATATTAACAAAAGGTGTATTCTACCTATTGTTCAAATATGTATATAACAAAATAATTGAAGAGAAGGGAGATATAATTATTTTTCTGAACATTATTCCCTCTATACCTCAGGTTGACTTTTATCTAGTAAAAATGTTTCTAAATGTGTAGGATCCACAAAACCATATTTATTACCTTGATAGTTAACTAAGCATAGGCACGGAAATTTCAAAAAGAATGTGGCACTTATTGCAAGTACCCGCATTTTTAATGAAAGAAAATATTTTCTTCTTACTTGTGTGGCCCTAGCCACATCTGGAAATATTTGTAACTTGTGCCCACAAAATAACATTTTCCTTAATCTGAAAAACTTCTTAAATATATTTTCTTTATCTTGCTCGGCTATAAATGATATAAAGAGTAGCTCTTTTATTGATGATGTCGATTGACTCCTCTAAGAAGGTCGACACCCCCACCGATGATGGGATTTCCCCAATACCATTCTGCTCTCCAGTAGCTCTGGGGGCCTTTTTCTCTAGGTAATAAATTTTCGAAACTTTGGGTATTTCCTCATCTTGATATAACAATATCTCCTTGAAAATTTTTTAAACATTTCCCAAGGGGACATCAGCCGAGTAATTGGAAAATTTATAATTCTCATGTTCCTAGAGCGCAACAAGTTTTCTATATACTCTACTTCCTTATGCATTGTAATACTATCTCTTTTATAAATACATTTTCAGAATTCTGAGTTAACTGGATCTTATTAGTTAAACTCTGAATATCTTTCTCATGTTTTTCTACAACTTTCACTTGATCATCAATTAACTTCCTATTAGTATTAATAGCAGTCATCAATGATTCATTCATTTTTATAACATTATTATCTAATCTCATTATCATTCTACCAAGGTCAGCCATAGTAACATTGTCGGGTACTACCATCGAACAAATATTACTTTCTAAATGAACTGGAGGTAATAATTGCACAGCAGAATAAAGAATACTTCCATTCTCAGCCCGAAGAGGTGCCATTTGAATTTCAATTTCTGCACCTCCCTGGGCTGCCCCTACTAGTTCATTCAATGTTACAGGAGATGTAAAAACCTTCGGCTGTGGTGGGGTTAAATGTCCTGCGCCAGGACTAAGGGAGATTTACGACATACCTCCCAAACTGCCCTCTTTTGGCGTTTCCAACACGTCACTGCCCCTCACGACGTGTTGATCCATGGGGCCTATACGTTGTTGCTGCAATGGGGAGGAGGGTAATGATGATCTTTGCCTTCCGTTTCTTACCCATTGAAGGTGATACACAAAAATTCTAGCCAGCTCCCAGTCCAAGCCGCGCACCCCTTCAGCGACGCACCAGCGGCTGCGGGGCGCTGCCCTGCTGCTGATTTTATATCGGCAGTGTTACTCAGCTGAGGGTCCGGGTCACGTGGTCAGGACTCCTCCACTGATTGGCCGGTTCAGGAACATAGGAAGAGTAGGCAATTTCTTCCTGCTTCAGCTTCTTCTCTCAGTGATTTTACCGGCAAGCACACAGGGTAAGCAACCCCCTCCTCCCTTCTCTTCGCTCCCCCTGGAGGAGATTGTTCTGATCTTTCCACCAGCGAGAGACAGACGGAGTGCATCCGTGATGTGGACAATGGTTGACAGAGGCTGAGTCGCTTGAATCCATTGTGACCTCAGAGTCCAATGCATGAGCCTCATGGCCAGTCGGGCCATTGCTGTGTGATGGACTGAGGACGCCATGTGTCCGAGAAGGACAAGGAATTGCCGAGCTGTTGCCGTATGCTGAGACTGCAACTGGTGAGCGAGGGACACGAGGGTTTGCACTCGTTGAGGTAGAAAGGCTTTTGCCTGCAAGATGTCCAAGTCTGCCCCAATGAACGACAAGATTTGAGATGGGACTAAATAGGATTTCTCGTAATTGACGAGAAATTCTAGAGAAATTAGTGTAGGGTCAAATCCAAGGACGATCGAGCGGCTTGCTGGGTTGGGGCCCTGATTAACCAGTCGTCTAGATAGGGGTAGACGTGAACACCTTCTTTCCTGAGAGAGGCTGCGACAACTAAGAGACATTTGGTAAAGACTCGTGGTGCCGATGCTAGGCCGAATGGAAGCACTCGGTATTGATAGTGGTTTGTGCCTATTAAAGACCTGAGGTATTTGCGATGAGCTGGAGATATCTCAATGCGGGTGTATGCGTCCTGGAGGTCCAGAGAGCAGAGACAGTCTCCTCTTTGTAGAAGAGGTAGAAGCGAGCCCAAAGTTACCATCTTGAACTTTTCCCGCTGGAGGTACTTGTTGAGGGCACGTAGGTCCAGAATTGGACGAAGGCCCCCTGATTTTTGGGGGATCAGAAAGTATCGGGAATAGAACCCTAGGCCTGGTTGCGAAAGAGGGACGGGTTCTATTGCTCTTAACTGGAGAAGAAGGGAAACCACCTGCTCCAGAAGGACAGAATGGTCGGATACTCTCCATGCTTGCAGAGGTGGTGAGTCCGGTGGAAGAGCAAAAACGTTTAGGTGGCAACCCTGAGCAATGATTGCTAGCACCCATTGGTCGGTTGTGATTGCCACATGCTGTGAAAGTGGCACAATCTACCTCCCACTGGTATGCTTGGCAGAGGAATCAGGCTGCTGCTCTCTAAGGGAAAGTCAAAAAACCTGAAGCAGGCCCCGGCTGGGGAGCTGCTTGTGGCTTTTGTTTCTGGGGCTGGCGAGGCTGAGATTTTTGATAGGGCCTCGTAATTTGGGACATTGCTGGTGGAGGATAGTACTTCCTTGGGCGGAAGAATTACTACTTAGAGTCCTTCTTGAAGGGCTGTCTAGAGGGGAAGTCAGAAGGTATCAATGAGAGCTGTTTGAGGGTCTCATGATGGTCCTTTAATTCAGCCACTATTTGCTGAATCTGTTCACCGAACAGATTATTTCCTATACAGGGTAGGTCAGAAAGCCTGTCTTGTACTTCTGGGCGAAGGTCAGAAGAATTGAGCCAGGCCCAGCGTCTTGCCGAAATGGCAGTTGCAGACACTCTAGTGGAGGTGCCGAAGATATCGTAAGCTGTTCTTATCTCATGCTTTCCTGCCTCAAAGCCCTTGTCGACAAGGATTTTAAGCTGTTCTTGGAATTGGTCAGGCAGGGTTTCAGAGAAGTCCTGTATTTGCTTGAAAATGACCCTGTTGTATTGGGTCATGTACAGCTGGTAAGAAGCAATTCTGGAGATGAGCATGGCCCCTTGGAACACTCGTCGACCGATATTGTCTAGGAGCTTGTGTTCCTTGACAGGAGGGGTAGAGGAGTGAGGCTTCATCCTTTTTGCTTTCTTTTGAGCTGATTCTACCACAACTGAGTGGTGGTTGAGCTGAGATATTTGAAAGCCAGGGGCTGACTGCACTAAATAGGTAGTGTCAGCCTTTCTGTGTACTGGGGCAATGGATCCATGGTTTTCCCCGTTCTTTTTGAGGAGGTCAAGAAGAATTTGATGAATGGGAATAGAAGTGATCACTTTAGGGGCATCCAGGAACTGGAGAAGCTCCATCATCTGGTGCCTATCATCTTGCTCCGTCTGAAGCTGAAAAGGGACCAATTCCGACATTTCCTTCACAAAATTAATGAAAGAGAGGTCCTCTGGAGGAGAATGCTTTCTACTTTCAGTAGGAGAGGGAGGTGAAGGTAAGTCATCGGTGTCTGTGGAAGTATCATCACCCCAGGTGTCATAAGGATCAGCAGGCTGACCTGTAGGACGAGAAGGGGGTTGGATACACGAAGGGCCCGGCTGAGGCTCTGAGAAAATTGAAGGAATCACCGGGGGCACCGTGGACGGCCTGGGGGTATCTGTGCCGCATCGATGGCGCCGATATGCGTATTGCCCCCGATGAATGAATCTGTGGCGAGGGACGACATGGCATAGATGGCTGAGGCAATACCCCCGAAGGAGTAATGCGGAACTGTGTTTCTCCTCCCGATGAAGCTGTCATCGGGGAGCACACCGGAGCCATCGGAGACCCGGGAATCACCGGTGGAAAGGTGGTCATGAGCGCCTCCATGCGGGATAGTGGTGCCAGCACTGCTGGAATCGGGTCGGTGACTGGTTTCACCCTCTGTGTCGGTGCCGGAGGAACCTGGAGTCGTTGCATCGCCTTGTCGATGGCCTCCTGGATCAGCCGGTCCAGTTCTTCCCGGAGACCTGGGGCAATCAGCCCTGGCTCCGTGACGGAAGAGGGAGGCTGAGGCACAATCGGAGGGACCACCTTTACAGGCGGAATCGCGACTTCCAAACCCCGATGGGGTGAGGGTGGCCTCGATGACCCGGTAGCAGGAATGGTCTGTGCCGTTCCTGGACGGGGCTTCTTTGGTGGCTCGGACTGTGGCGAGGTCGATGAGTTCGCTCCCTCGACGGTCCGAGACTTACGATGCCAATGGCGATGCTTCTCCCTACGATCCCCTCGTTCTTGAGGGGGAGAAACGGGAGTCGATGGCCGTGAAGACGTCGATGGCGGGTGGTCACCGGACTGTTGTCGATGCTGGTGCGACTTCAGTGCCGGTTCCGATGACGTCAAGGCAATGGATTGCGTCGGCGTGTGAGCACGGAAAAGGAGTCCCATCTTCTCCATTCTGGCTTTGCGACCTTTTGGTTTCATGAGGGCACATTTGGTGCAAGTCAGGACATCATGCTCACGGCCTAAACACATTACACAGACTCCATGAGGGTCTGTGGTAGACATGGTGCGAGTACAGTCCGGGCACCGACAGAACCCAGACGCCATGGCCATAGAAAAATCGAGCCACGATACGGTCGACGGCAAGTAGGCCGCGAGGACCAAACTCGACGGTACTCCGGTAAGTTTTTCACCGTTTTTCGGAGTACTGCGGCCTGAGAAAAGTTAGAGGGACCCCTGTGGGGCAATCTAATTTTAATTAACTCCGTGAGGAAAAGTCTTGTCAGAAATCTCTTCAGATCTCCTAAACCGCAAGGCTACTGCTGCACGGAAAAAAGAAGACTGGTTAGTGCCATGCTGGGCATGCCCAGTAGGGGCCAGTCAAAGTTCTGGAAACTTTGACAGAAGTTTTCTGTGATTGGGCTCCATCATATGATATCACCCATATGTGAGGACTACCATCCTGCTTGTCCTGTGAGAAACTTCTAAATAAATCCTGAAAAACCTGATTGGCTGGGGGGGGGGGGGGGTGTCCCCAGGGACAGGGTTGGGAACCACTACTCTAGGTGTTCTCATTTGCTGTTTGAGGTGTCTAATTGCTCTGCTTGCATGCACATGTCCTCAAGAGTCATAAAATTGAGGATCTGCATCAGTGGTAGACAGCTGTCCTAGTGTGCCACAAGCAGGTCTGGTTTTCAAGATATCCACAATGAATATGCTAGAAGTATAGTAAAATCGTCTATTTCTGTCATCATTACTAAGTGGTCCATCCATTTTGCCCAGCATGTTTCTTATGCTAGTAACTGCAGCTCTGTGCAGGTTACCCCATGTTTCTGTTATGGGGGTAAACTGCACAGAGTGGCAGTTACTACCCTTGTTTCTGTTAAGGATAGTATCTACTGCTCCATGCAGAGATTATACCTATGCCTTATATTCAGGGTAGTAGCAATTACTATCAAAATCAAGCAACTTTCAAGCCCATAATAAAATTACTGTTAGCAACATTTTTACAGGGTGAGCAGCCTTCATGATAATTAAGACAATGCCACTTGAATGTGCTTTGCTTTATGGACTTGGCTGTAGAAGCAGTCCTGTGCATTTTCTCTAATATCAGCATATCAGTACCCTGGACCATAAAAGTCAAGGTTCAGCATTAGCTGTCATCTGAATCCAGTTCCCCTTTCCTCTGCACTTATGCAGACCAATCCACACCAGTTGATTATGCACTCCTTCCAGCAAATGGAGTAAAGCTGACTCACTGACTTCACTGACATATAGTTCTGCCCCGACATTAGCCTACCAGTATTCTCCATTGCCAACAGATGGTGGACATGCATCTCCCTTGTGAACCCAATCTGGTGCTCCTCCTTTGCATTTGAGCCTCTGTACTATTGCCAGATTTAAGCTCAAAATAAGAGTATTGAGGGTCCTTGGCAGTGAAGGCTTCTGTTTTCCCCATAGCCACCGGCCTAGTCCTGAGCTTTGAGAATCAGGTAAATGAAAAGGGGGTTCTTTCTTCCCTAGTGGACTGATCCCCCCCCCCCCCACACACACACACACACACACTCTAGCATTAATCTCCCCCCTTCATGCTTCCAGTCGGTCTCTGGGGCATGGAGCTGGGTGGTTAACAGAAAATTCCTTTAGCTTGGCTGGCAGACGCACTTCTGGGCTCCTACGCCACTGTTTATGTATGTTGGCCGCATATGGAAAGAATAGCCCACTGCGACACATAGGCTGTAGCTGGGGTTTGTTTCCCATGCGCTCAAGCATGTGCTGTAAGGCCATAGCCTGGATCCGCCTGCACATATTCGCAAATGGGTATGCACACAATGATGCAGATTGGAGTTATGCACATACATGTACAGGCACGTGTCAGTGGTGTGTTTGTAGCTCACAGGAAGCCACTGTTCAAGAGCCACCTCTTTGAGAAGGATAATGGCTCTTGCTTTAGAGAAACTGAGAGATTTCCCATGCTGCAGCTGGCCAAATAGGGGCAATACAGCTGTCTCTCTTCATCCAGTCCAACATTGGTTGGCGACTCAAGGTTTGGCCACTAAGGATTTAGCGGCTGTGCAGACATTTCCTTGACCAAGGTGGATTGGTTAAAGGGAGAGTAGGAGGTGATGTGCTGGTCAGTGACAGTTCCTTCTGCCCTTTTTTCTCCCCGTTCCCTAGAGGAGTGGTATCCCTGGTGGGGGGTGGGGGTGGGGGCCTGGAGAGTGCCGTGGTCAGCTCTTTAGACTCAGTAATGGATTTGGCATCTTTTTCCTGGGTGGATATGAGTTTTGCTATGGTTTGCAAATCTTTCAAAGAGTGCATCCTTATGGAAGGGAATCATCCTAGGTCTTTCCATTCTGTGACCAAGGCAGGCAAGTGCTGTACAGAGCAGTTTAGCAGATGGTTCCAGTGAAGATCTGAGCTCTACACCTTTGGAGGAAGGTGGAATCCTGCCTGATTTGGAACCACATAAGTCACTGCTCTATTTTCTTCCACAGGGTTGAGTTTTAGTTTAGACCCTTAAAATGCTTGGAGTGGATGGGAGTGCTGAGGAAGATTTCCATCCTAGTCATCTTAAGTAAGGTAACCAGTTTTTTGTTTTTGTTTTTTTGCCACTCAAATGCAGGAGTTGCTTAACCTTGAGTGGTATGGGGGGGGGAAGAGTGATATTTCGCAGGCTTGTAACTAGACCCAAGAGAGAACAGGGATAGAAAGTAAAGTTTGTCTATTTACAGATGGTACTAAGATCTGCAACAGAGTGGAAATGCTGGAAGGAGTGGAGAGAATGAGATGTGATTTAAGGAAGCTTGAAGACTGGTCGAAGAGATGGCAACTGGGATTTAATGCCAAGAAGTGTAGATTCATGCAACTGGGATGTGGTAAGGTGAAACGCTGCTGTGCACAGAACAGAAGAGAGACCTTGGGGTGATAGTGTCTAGCGATCTGAAGATGGCGAAGCAAATTGACAAAGCGATAGCTAAAGCTAGAAGAATGCTGGGCTGCATAGAGAGGACTATCTAGTAAGCAAAAGGAAGTGATAATTCCTTTGTACAGGTCCTTGGTGAGGCCTCACCAACTGGTGACCGTATCTCAAAAGGGACAGACACAGGATTGAGGTGGTCCAGAGAGGGGTGACCAAAATGGTGGGAGGTCTCCAACAAATGACTTATGAGGAGAGGTTGAAGGACCTAAATATGTGTACCCTGGAGGAGATGAGCAGAGGAGGTATGAAACAGACCTTCAGATTCTTGAAAGGTTTTAATGAAGCATGATCCACCAACAAACCTTTTCTGCTGGAAAGAAACCAATAGAACTAGGGGTCACAAAATGAAACTCGGGGGGGGAACGACACTCAGACTCAGTGTCAGGAAATTTCTTTATGGAGAGGGTGATGGATACCTGGAATGCCCTTCTGGAGGACGTGGTGAAGACAAAAACAGTAAAAGATTTCAAAAGGGCATGGGATAAATTGTGGATCCCTAAAGGCAAGAGGGAGGGGGGATGAAGTAAGAGGCGGGGGGATGACGTGCTGGAGTGGCGGATGCTACACTTGAAAGATGAGTCTTCATACTGTTGTTGCAACTCCATTGTTGCTAGCTGCTTCAATGGCAGGGGGAAATGAGGAAAAGAAGAATTGGGTTCAAACAATCAACAAGGACATTGCACTGTACAGTCTGGGAAAACAAGCATGGGGGTAACTTGCTTGATGCGGCGGTTACTACCCTTAACCAAAAAGCCTGATACTACACACTTTTGATGCAACTCCAACATTGTTCTCTGCTTCAACGGCGGTGGGGCGAGGGGGGAAGGAGGTCTGACTCAGCAGTGACCAATTGGGGGGGGTCCTTGACCTTGGTGGTCTGAGTATAGGGAACTGATAACTATGCGAGCTTGCTGGGCAGACTGGGCCATTAGGTCGTTTTTTGCTGTCATATGATTCTATGTTTCTATATATATACATCTGTTTTTGCAGGCCCTGCTGGCACAGTCGTTTTTACGGTCTCAGGTGTAGGCAGTAAGGCTGAAGTGAGAGCGCAGTTGCTGGGGTGCTTGCTAAGGGAACTCCTGAGAGGGTATCATGACAGATCTTGGAATGGTACATGCTCTCACTTGGGGGGGGGGGGGTGAGCCTCCTAGCTGGGGAGGCTCCCTACCAAGTGTTAATGGCATATGTTTGGAATGCTGAGACTTGACTTCCAATCAATTGATGGTCCCCTGTCATCTGGGTTGCTTGACGTGTTTATGGTTCGTCTAGCGACTGATGGGGACGTGTGGTGAAGGTGATGTCAGGCAAGGCCACCTCAGTCACCTATATAAGCTTTCGAGGCCGTAGCAGTTGTCACCAGGTGTTGGTGAAGACAGAAATTCTCATGAAATGGGCAGAACAGCACATCCAAGCAATATTAGTTTCTCACATTGCCAGGACAATGTAAGGGCTGATTTTCTCAGCAGAGGTGACTTGGATCCAAGATATTTGGAGCCAGCAGAAGACATTTTTCTGCTCATAGTCTCTCTTTGGGACCCGAGGTATCCGGCTCTGGCATATTACCACCATGCGATGATGCTATGGTTTTATAGTTATGGGCTGGATCCAGGGACATTGGGAATCGATGCTCTCATTTGATAGTGAGTGACAGAGTGACTTATGAAATGGACTCCCTCCCTAGTTGATGTTTGGCAGAATTATATGGAGGACCTAAAGACATCCCGGGACTGTAAGCTTGGTGATTTGGCTGGCCACGGTGATAGTCTTTTGGTTACTGGTTGACAATCCTAAGGGGTGGACATTCCCAAAGGAACTTCAACAACAGGAACTGATTTTATTTGAAAGTCTGGGTGCTTCAGTCTTACATTTGGCCCTTTTTGAGGCCTCTACTGCTGAAGCCAAAAAAGCAAACAATGTTGGGAATTATTAGAAAGGGAATGGTGAATAAAACGGAAAATGTCATAATGCCTCTGTATCGCTCCATGGTGAGACCGCACCTTGAATACTGTGTACAATTCTTGTTGCCGCATCTCAAAAATGATATAATTGCAATGGAGAAGGTACAGAGAAGGGCGATCAAAATAAGGGGAATGAAACAGCTCCCCTATGAGGAAAGACTAAAGAGGTTAGGACTTTTCAGCTTGGAGAAGAGATGGCTGAGGGGGGATATGATAGAGATGTTTAATATATTTAATATAATTCTAATTTATTGTAACGTTACCTAATGTTCTATATTCCTAATGTTTTATTCAAAGTTTATTCAATGTTTCATGTTCTATGTAACGCTTTCATGCGAGGTTACTGTTTCACTGTAAACCGGTTTGATTTGTATCCCATGCAAGAAGATCGGTATATAAAAATAAAAAATAAATAAATAAACAAATGTTTAAAATCATGAGAGGTCTAGAACAGGTAGATGTGAATCGGTTATTTACTCTTTCGGATAGTAGAAAGACTAGGGGGCACTCCATGAAGTTAGCATGGGGCACATTTAAAACTAATCGGAGAAAGTTCTTTTTTACTCAACGCACAATTAAACTCTGGAATTTGTTGCCAGAGGATGTGGTTAGTGCAGTTAGTGTAGCTGTGTTTAAAAAAGGATTGGATAAGTTCTTGGAGGGAAAAGTCCATTACCTGCTATTAAGTTCACTTAGAGAATAACCACTGCCATTAGCAATGGTAACATGGAATAGACTTAGTTTTTGGGTACTTGCCAGGTTCTTATGGCCTGGATTGGCCACTGTTGGAAACAGGATGCTGGGCTTGATGGACCCTTGGTCTGACCCAGTATGGCATGTTCTTATGAAGCTTGGTTGTTTCCCTAGCTCAGAGCAGCATAGTACCACTGCCGAACCTTTTCTACATATCTGTCTTCTATCAGAGCTTGGAGAATGTTGGAAAGTTGATGCAGGGTGAGATATTTTCACCCTCTGAATGGAAATATTTTATTTATTTTTGGTTTTTTTATATACCGATCTTCTTGCATTGGATGCAAATCAAACCGGTTTACATAAAACAATTCAACTTGCCTAGTAGCATTACATGGAACAAAGAACATGGAACAATATAATAGTGCTTGCGAGCATTACATAAAAAACGAGGAACAATTAAACATTTAAACATTTAGAAGCCTTTGGTGACAATTCTTATAGCGAATTTGAGTAAATGTGCCATTAATGTTAAAACGAAATCAGGGGAATGATTGTCTGAATTGAGAAGGAATACTGGGATGGTGGAATAGGGGCAGATATGGGGAATGGGGGATAGGGTGGAGGGGTGAAAAGAAAAGGTGTGAGATAGGGGAGGATTTAAGGGTGAATTTATAACAAATAGAACCAATTAAAGTTGTCGTGGGTAGTACATTGTGGGCCTTCAGGGATATGCAAGACTGAATGGCCATGTTTTCAGTTTTTTCTTGAACGAAGTCTGGCAGGAGTCTTGTCTGAGTTCTGGTGGGAGGGTGTTCCAATGGGTAGGACCTGCAGTGGATAGTGCCCTATTACTTAGCGAGGTTTTGGCTTGAGGGACGAATAGGGTGCCTTGGTAAGCTTTTCTGATCGGTCTCTTGGATTTGTGGGTGCGTAGCTGAAATGTGAGATCCATTGGGGCTGAGTTGTATAAGGATTTATGCATGATGGTTAGAATTTTGTATAGAATTCTGTGTTTGATCGGTAGCCAATGGAGGTTGTAGAGGATAGGTGTGATGTGGTCTCTTTTTTTTTTTTTTTTTTTTTTTTTTGTTAGTCAAGATCCTGACAGCAGAGTTCTGTAACATCTGTAGAGGCTTAATGGTGGTGGCTGATAGACCGAGTAGTAGAGAGTTACAGTAATCAATTTTTGTAAGGATGATAGATTGTAGAACCAGGCGGAAGTCTTGAAAATGCAGGAGCGGTTTTAGCTTTTTCAGAACTTGTAATTTAAAGAAGCATTCTTTTGTCGTGTTGTTTACAAATTTTTTCATGTTGAGCTGATTATCAAGGAGCACTCCTAGGTCTCTTACGAAAGTTGAGTTTTTGAGGTTGGAGGGAAAGTTGATGTGAGGTTGGAGGGAGAGTTGAAGTCTATTTGTTGTTGACCATTTAAGGGTGAGGCTGTTTCTCTAGACAAAGGGTTATCTTCCTGGGAGATGATGAGGTATTCCGTCTTGTCTTTGTTGATTACTAGATTGAGTTTAGTGAGGAGGGTGCTGATTTCAAGAAAGCAATTCTCCCAGAAGATTAAAGAATTTTGTAGGGATTTCTTAATTGGGATGAGAATTTGGACGTCGTCCGCGTAAATGAAGTGTTTGATTTTCAGCATAGAAAGGAGGAGGCAGAGAGGTAGCAGATATATGTTAAATTTACTTGCCGTTGGCAAGTAAATTTCAAAGGTAAAACATCACAACTTTATACCCAAACTACTGGGGTTCCACAGGGGTCCTCTTTATTGCCAGTGTTTAACATCTACCTTCTTCCATTGTGTCAGATATTATCAGCACTGGATGTCCAATATAAAATATATGCGGATGATATACAACTTTACGTCCCTTATAAATCATCCTGGATTGAAACCATTTCATTATGTAATCTGTACGTAAAGACAATTGAACAATGGTTAAGCCATAGTCGGCTCAAGCTCAATTTAAAAAAAAACAGAGCTTCTTTTTCTAAGTGTGATCGAGAATCCTACAAATTGCCCACCTTCCTCGGTAATAGTAGGTACTGAGGTAATTGAAGTATAAAAAGTAGCTCGTAACCTAGGTATACACTTAGATACCAATTTGTCTTTAACACATCATATCTCTCATTTAGTTAAGAATTCATTCTTCAAATTGCAGACAATAAAGAGATTAAAACCACTACTATTTAAAGCAGATTTTCAAATGGTTCTTCAGTCTCTTATTTTTTCAGGACTGGACTCTTGTAATAGTCTTTTCTTGGGTTTACCAGATTCGACTTTAAGACCTTTACAACAGATTCAGAATTCTGCTGCTTGATTACTGACACGATCATCTTTGAGACATCATATTTCCCCTGTTTTATTTAGTTTGCACTGGTTGCCCATTAAATTTTGGGTGAAATATAAAATACTGTCACTAATCCATTCATTGATACATGATTCAGACTCAACCTGGCTTTGTACTTCATTGCGGTTATATAAACCAACTAGAAATCTTAGATCTACTTCTAAGTATCTACTTGATATTCCTACGGTTAGGTTGGCCAGACTCAATATAACCAGAAAGAGAGCATTTTCGGGGGCGGGACCCACACTTTGGAATTCGCTTCCAAATACACTAAGGTTAATCACTGATCACAAAGAATTTAAGAAGGTACTAAAAACTTATTTATTTAAGATGGCCTTTGCAGGACTTGTAGAAACGAATTCATCTCTTTAAAGACTCTTATATTATTAACAGTTATTCAGTTAACATACATAATGCTTTCAAAAGCTTACTCAGGTTTAGCCAAACCATGTGAAAACAGTGGTTATTGTTTTTCCTCTACTTTCAGACTTTTCTTGTTTTTTATAAAATTAGTATAATTATGTTTAAAAAATTAGGGATTATAAACATACATTGTATTTTGTTTCTATCTATTACTCTACTTTCTCTATTTGCATTTTATTTTATTTGTTTGTTTTTACATATTTGTTTTAGTTTAATTATCACTATTTTATTTTTTATTGGAAGTTGTAAACCGTCTTGGTCAGACGTGTCTGTGAAAGTCGGTATATAAATGCTATTAAATAAATAAATAGGGTAGGAGAGAGGGAAAAGCCTTGAGGGACTCCCAGGTTTGAGCTGATAGATTGTGATTCTTTGTTATTGATTTTTACCGTGAATGATCTGTTGCTGAGGAAAGAGCGGAACCAGTCGAGGGCTGTGCCTGAGATACCAATCTCAGCTAATTGGTTGAGAAGGATTGAGTGGTTGACAGTGTCGAAGGCCGCCGACAGGTCGAGGCGAATAAGTAGGTGTGGTTGTCTTTTTTCTGAGCTCAGTAGAAGGGAGTCCATGAAAGAAATCAGAAGGGATTTTGTGTTTCGGGATTTACGAAATCCGTATTGCGATGGAGCCAGGATAGTGTGATCTTCCAGGTAGTCTGTGAGTTGTTTATTTACTATTTTTTCGATGATCTTGGCGATGAAGGGTAAGTTGGCTATAGGATGGAAGTTGGATGGATCATCTGTTGACAAATTAGGTTTTTTTTGGTAGAGGTTTCAGTATGGCTTGCTTGAGAGAGTTGGGCACTTGACCTTGGGTTAGTGAGCAGTTGATGATTTCAGCGATGGGTTTCGCTATGGTATTTGGAATTGAGATGAGAAGGTTTGATGGGATGGTGTCTAGCGGGTGAGAGGAGGGTTTGTGTTTCTTTAGGATATTCATAACTTCGAGAGAAGAGGTAGTCTCGAAGGATTCTAGCCTATAGTTCTGATGTGATCTTGTGGTTTGCGAGGTGGGAGTAAGTGGCTTGGGGTTGGAGAAGTGGTTGAGATTTATGATTTTTTTCTCGAAGAAGGCGGCGAGTTCTGAGGCTTTGGAGAGAGCTTGATCGTCTGGAATGGAAGGAGGAGAGGGTTTGGTGAGGGCGGAGACGTATGAGAAAAGAGCTTTAGAGTCAAAGATAAAGTGGTGAATTTTTTAGGCGAAAAAGTCTTTCTTTGTTTTGAAGATGGTGTTCCTGTATTTGTTGAGTGTGGCCTTGTAGCTTGCTAGTGTTGTAGTTGAAGGATTTCTGCGCCAGATATGTTCTTTGTTTCTGAGCTCTGATTTGATGGCCTTCAGTTCAGGGGTGAACCAAGGTTTTCTGTTGTCCTGGGCCTTGAGAAGCACCTTGGTAGTTAGTGGGCAGGTTTGTTCTGCGACTTTGTTAGTAATCGCGTGCCAAGATGTGACGGCTGAGTTCACATCGGAGAGGTCGAGCTGTGGTAGTTCCTTATCAAGATGATTGGTTATGACTT